>NC_091310.1:8623382-8690882 GCF_038502225.1 Cherax quadricarinatus | reverse complement strand
CCGCTGACACGTCCACTCCCAAATATCTGAATACATTCACCTCCTCCATACTCTCTCCCTCCAATCTGATATTCAATCTTTCATCACCTAATCTTTTTGTTATCCTCATAACCTTACTCTTTCCTGTATTCACCTTTAATTTTCTTCTTTTCCACACCCTACCAAATTCATCCACCAATCTCTGCAACTTCTCTTCAGAATCTCCCAAGAGCACAGTGTCATCAGCAAAGAGCAGCTGTGACAACTCCCACTTTGTGTGTGATTCTTTATCTTTTAACTCCACGCCTCTTGCCAAGACCCTCGCATTTACTTCTCTTACAACCCCATCTATAAATATATTAAACAACCACGGTGACATCACACATCCTTGTCTAAGGCCTACTTTTACTGGGAAAAAAATTTCCCTCTTTCCTACATACTCTAACTTGAGCCTCACTATCCTCGTAAAAACTCTTCACTGCTTTCAGTAACCTACCTCCTACACCATACACCTGCAACATCTGCCACATTGCCCCCCTATCCACCCTGTCATACGCCTTTTCCAAATCCATAAATGCCACAAAGATCTCTTTAGCCTTATGTAAATACTGTTCACTTATATGTTTCACTGTAAACACCTGGTCCACACACCCCCTACCTTTCCTAGAGCCTCCTTGTTCATCTGCTATCCTATTCTCCGTCTTACTCTTAATTCTTTCAATAATAACTCTACCATACACTTTACCAGGTATACTCAGCAGACTTATCCCCCTATAAATTTTGCACTCTCTTTTATCCCCTTTGCCTTTATACAAAGGAACTATGCATGCTCTCTGCCAATCCCTAGGTACCTTACCCTCTTCCATACATTTATTAAATAATTGCACCAACCACTAAAAAACTATATCCCCACCTGCTTTAAACATTTCTATCTTTATCCCATCAATCCCGGCTGCCTTACCCCCTTTCATTTTACCTACTGCCTCACGAACTTCCCCCACACTCACAACTGGCTCTTCCTCACTCCTACAAGATGTTATTTCTCCTTGTCCTATACACGAAATCACAGCTTCCCTATCTTCATCAACATTTAACAATTCCTCAAAATATTCCCTCCATCTTCCCAGTACCTCTAACTCTCCATTTAATAACTCTCCTCTCCTATTTTTAACTGACAAATCCATTTGTTCTCTAGGCTTTCTTAACTTGTTAATCTCACTCGAAAACTTTTTCTTATTTTCAACAAAATTTGTTGATAACATCTCACCCACTCTCTCATTTGCTCTCTTTTTACATTGCTTCACCACTCTCTTAACCTCTCTCTTTTTCTCCATATGCTCTTCCCTCCTTCCATCACTTCTACTTTGTAAAAACTTCTCATATGCTAACTTTTTCTCCCTTACTACTCTCTTTACATCATCATTCCACCAATCGCTCCTCTTCCCTCCCGCACCCACTTTCCTGTAACCACAAACTTCTGCTGAACACTCTAACACTACATTTTTAAACCTACCCCATACTTCTTCGACCCCATTGCCTATGCTCTCATTAGCCCATCTATCCTCCAATAGCTGTTTATATCTTACCCTAACTGCCTCCTCTTTTAGTTTATAAACCTTCACCTCTCTCTTCCCTGATACTTCTATTCTCCTTGTATCCCATCTACCTTTTACTCTCAGTGTAGCTACAACTAGAAAGTTATCTGATATATCTGTGGCCCCTCTATAAACATGTACATCCTGAAGTCTACTCAACAGTCTTTTATCTACCAATACATAATCCATCAAACTTCTGTCATTTCGCCCTACATCGTATCTTGTATACTTATTTATCCTCTTTTTCTTAAAATATGTATTACCTATAACTAAACCCCTTTCTATGCAAAGTTCAATCAAAGGGCTCCCATTATCATTTACACCTGGCACCCCAAACTTACCTACCACACCCTCTCTAAAAGTTTCTCCTACTTTAGCATTCAGGTCCCCTACCACAATTACTCTCTCACTTGGTTCAAAGGCTCCTATACATTCACTTAACATCTCCCAAAATCTCTCTCTCTCCTCTGCATTCCTCTCTTCTCCAGGTGCATACACGCTTATTATGACCCACTTCTCGCATCCAACCTTTACTTTAATCCACATAATTCTTGAATTTACACATTCATATTCTCTTTTCTCCTTCCATAACTGATCATTCAACATTACTGCTACCCCTTCCTTTGCTCTAACTCTCTCAGATACTCCAGATTTAATCCCATTTATTTCCCCCCACTGAAACTCCCCTACCCCCTTCAGCTTTGTTTCACTTAGGGCCAGGACATCCAACTTCTTTTCATTCATAACATCAGCAATCATCAGTTTCTTGTCATCCGCACTACATCCACGCACATTTAAGCATCCCAGTTTTATAAAGTTTTTCTTCTTCTCTTTTTTAGTAAATGTCTACAGGAGAAGGGGTTACTAGCCCATTGCTCCCGGCATTTTAGTTGCCTCATACGACACGCATGGCTTACGGAGGAAAGATTCTTTTCCACTTCCCCATGGACAATAGAAGAAATAAAGAAGAACAAGAGCTATTTAGAAAAAGGAGAAAAACCTAGATGTATGTATATATATATATGTGAAAATATACTGCAAAGAGGCGGCTAATGGCAGAGAAGTGAACTCTCTTATTTATCGTCTGTCTTTTTTATTTTTGTTGTACGTTAAGAAGCATCTTTCCATCATACATTGCCCAAGTTTCAATGAGATAACCCAACAAACAACCGAGAAAAAAAAATATTTACCAAAAATCACATATGGCAAGCCCAAGCTAGGTACTGGAAATAAGTCACTTTGTCTGACTTTTCTGGGTTATCCTAGGTTCTATCTACATACACTGCTATGTATGATAATCTATGTAACTGTATTTGTGTATACTTGAATAAACTTATTTACTTCTAGTCTGTCAACTGAGTACAAGAAACTGCCCATTCACTTATTTCAACTACCCAATAAAGTGGTCAGAAATTGGCAATTTGGCCGATTTCACACAAATTTCAACAGATGCCAATTTCAAAATATGATCCAGAATAAACAATGTAGACATTCCTGGCACTAAAATAACATTTTCTCTGTTCATTAGTCACGTCTCCAGGCCCCTCTTATATTACTCTTGCTTACCATTTGGAATTTTTATTCACAAAAAAAAAATAAAAGATTTACTGTTATGCAGACTACTGCATTATTGTAATAATTGTAATAATGTCAATCCATTCTTGACTCCGTACTGGAATTTGGACTGGCAGGCGGACAGGTATTGGACGGTGACATCATTTGTTTACTCTTGAGCTTCGCTAAATAATAGAACATTTTCGCTACTGTGAGAGCAATATCAAGGTACTTTTCGTCATGAAAGTAATCAAAATCACATTTATTTCTGTAATATATCTTTCATTCTATCAAATGAGACCGAAAAATGAGAATATAACCATAACAACCATACAAAAATATAACGCTAAGCGGCCGCTAATGGCTGAGAAGTGAACTCCGCTATTTATGGTCTGATTTCTTTCATTTTTGGTGTACGTGAAGAAGTATCTTTCCATCATACATTGCCCAAGTTTGAATAAGATAACCCAACAAACAACTGAGAAAATAATAATAATAATAATAATAATAATAATAATAATAACAATAATAATAACAATAATAATAATAATAATAATAATAATAATAATAATAACATCTTGATTTACTACACGTACATGTACAAGGCATACAGTACACAAATAACCCGCACATAAAAGAGAGAAGCTTACGGCGATGTTTCGGTCCGACTTGGACCAATTACAAAGTCACACTAACCAGAAGTGGAGCAAGACGGCTATATATAGGCAGGAAGAGGTGGTGGTAGTAGTAGTAGTAGTAGTAGTACAAGAATGGTATATAATACTGACAAGATGAAATTAAGACACATGCGCAACACCCAGGAATCCCCATCACAGATGTTTCGCCATCCAGCCAGCCACTGGATGGCGAAACGTCCACAACAAAGACACCCAGACGCCGCACATGTGTCTTAATTTCACCAGTTGTAGTAGTAGTAGAGGAGGTAGTAGTAGTGGTAGTGGTAGAAGTGGGGAATAAGGAGGACGAGCCAGTCAAATACAAAGGAAGGGGAGCACTGCAAGAGAGCTAGGTGCCCACAGAGGGAGAGCAAGCGCACAGAGGTGCGTGAAAGGGGAAGTGGTGAAATAAATGAAGAAGGAACAGAAACACGAGACAGAAGAGAGAAAGGCAACCCAGAGGAGAAAAAGGAAAGAGGAAAGGGGAAGAGGGAGAAGAAGAAAAAAAAAAAATAATGAGGAGTCAGGTTAAGTCACGGGTGTTCTGAAGTTTGGAGCATTTTACAATGTAGTGGGAGAGGAAGGCATCTACAGAGACGAAGCCAGGGCTAAGATTCATACAAGGAAAGTTGTGTATTAAAGAGGATTCAACTAGATGGCGACTGTTCGAGTTGGAAGTAGGGAAGACAGTTTTAGCAGCAGATCAGTCAATAGGATGGTTATGATCTCTGACATGAAAGAAAAGAGCATTGTTAGTGCCGGCAAGCCTAACACTATTTTTGTGCTCCCTAAGTCTGTCAGAAAGAGATCGACCAGTTTCTCCGAAGTATTGAAGAGGACAGGAGGAGCAAGAAATAGAGTAGACACCAGGAACATCTGTAGAGGGAGGAAAGGTATGAACGAGATTAGTGCGAAGAGTGTTAGTCTGGCGGAAGGTAAGCTTGATGTCTAAGGGACGGAGAGAATTGTTGAGATTAGAAAGACCGGAAATGTAGGGAAGGCAGAGGATAGAAGAGTTCCCAGGAGTAGAGTGTTTGGGAGAGAAGAAATTACATTTAGCACATGAGAGGGCAGAGTCTATGAAATGGGAAGGGTAGCCAAGACGGGAAAACGAATTATGAAGAGTGGAAATTTCTGCTGGAAGGAACTGAGGATCACAGATGCGGAGGGCCAGGAGAAAGAGGGAGATAAGAACACTTTTCTTGACAGGGGAAGCATGATAGGAAAAGTAGTGAATGTACATGCCACTGTGCATAGGTTTTCGGTAAACGGAAAAGGAAAAACCTGTATCTGAGCGGTGGACATGGACATCAAGGAAAGGAAGCAAGGAATTAGATTCCCATTCAGCTTTAAACTTAATGGAAGGGGCAATATTATTAACCCTTTGACTGTTTTCGACGTATTAATACGTCTTACGAGCCAATGTTTCTGACGTATATATACTCAATAATTCTAGCGGCTTCAAATCAAGCGGGAGAAAGCTGGTAGGCCCACATGTGAGAGAATGGGTCTGTGTGGTCAGTGTGCACCACATAAAAAAAATCCTGCAGCACACATTGCGTAATGAGAAAAAAAAAACTGATCGTTTTTTTGGAATAAAACGCCGACTTTGAGGTGTATTTTCGTATAGTATTTATCGTTGTATTCGCGTTTTCATGGTCTTAGGTGATAAAATGGAAAACATATTACAGAAATAGAGATGATTTTCATTACTTTGACGATGAAAATGACTTTGAAACTGAGCTCAAAGTAGCGGAAATGTTCGATTTTTACCAATGTTCAGGAGTAAATAAATCACACCGCACGTCCAATACACGTCAACTGAGGAGTCTAATATTCTTTCACTAGTGCACTGATATTATTTATACCATTTTTACAATAGTGCAGTAGACTGCATAACAGTAAATTTTGTATTTTTTTGTATGAATAAAAAATCAAAATAGAAAGCAATAATAATACAAGAGGGGCCTAGAGATGTGACTAATGAACAGAGCATATGTTATTTTAGTGCCACGAATGTCTACCTTGTTTATTCTGGACCCTATTTTGAAATTGACATCTTTTTTAGTTTGCGTGAAATTGGCCAAATTGCCAATTTCTGACCACCATATTGGGTAGTCCAAATTAGTAAATGGGAGGTTTCTTGTACTCAGCTGATAGATAAAATGGAGTTCTAAAGAAATAGCTATGAGTTTGGTCAACTGGAACAATGGATTTGGCTGAAAATAGGGCTCAAAGTCGGCGAAATCGCCGATACGCATATGTCGCCGAGACCGCTAACTTCGCGGGAGCATAATTCCATGAGTTTTCGACCAAATTTCGAACTTTTTGTGTCATTACCATCGGGAAAAGATTCTCTATCATTTCATAAGAAAAAAATAATTTTTTTTTTTCAAAAATTGAGCGACATAGAATGACAGTTTCAGAGAGGGGCCTGAAACAGTCAAAGGGTTAAGAGCTTCAAGAAAAGGTTGGAAGAGACTGGAGTCATAAGGCCACAGAGCAAAGATGTCATCCACATAGCGGAGCCAGAGTGAAGGTTGCACATCGAGGGTAGGAAGAAGAACAGTCTCGAAGTATTCCATGTAAAGATTAGCAAGGACAGGAGAGAGAGAGCCCATAGCGACACCAAAGGTTTGAGAATAATATTTCCCTTGGAAGGAAAAGTAGTTAGAGTCCACACAGAGGTGGATAAAATCAAGAAAGACATCAGTAGGTATAGGGAGATGTAGAAACCCTTCATGGGCCTTCTCTCTAAGGAAATCAATGACATCATCAAGAGGGACATTGGTGAAGAGGGATTCAACGTCAAGACTAAGCATCTTACAGGTTGGGAGAGAGCGAACCCGTTCAATGACAGTGGCATGTACATTCACTACTTTTCCTATCATGCTTCCCCTGTCAAGAAAAGTGTTCTTATCTCCCTCTTTCTCCGTGCCCTCCGCATCTGTGATCCTCAGTTCCTTTCAGCAGAAATTTCCACTCTTCATAATTCGTTTTCCCGTCTTGGCTACCCTTCCCATTTCAAAGACTCTGTCCTCTCACGTGCTAAATGTAATTTCTTCTCTCCCAAACTCTCTACTCCTGGGAACTCTTCTATCCTCTGCCTTCAATACATTTCCGGTCTTTCTAATCTCAACAATTCTCCCTGTCCCTTAGACATCAAGCTTACCTTCCGCCAGACTAACACTCTTCGCACTAATCTCGTTCATACCTCTCCTCCCTCTACAGATGTTCCTGGTGTCTACTCTATTTCTTGCTCCTCTTGTCCTCTTCAATACTTCGGAGAAACTGGTCGATCTCTTTCTGACAGACTTAGGGAGCACAAAAATAGTGTTAGGCTTGCCGACACTAACAATGCTCTTTTCTGTCACATCAGAGATCATAGCCATCCTACTGACTGGTCTTCTGCTAAAACTGTCTTCCCTACTTCCAACTCGAACAGTCGCCATCTAGTTGAATCCTCTCTAATACACAACTTTCCTTGTATGAATCTTAGCCCTGGCTTCATCTCTGTAGATGCCTTCCTCTCCCACTACATTGTAAAATGCTCCAAACTTCAGAACACCCGTGACTTAACCTGACTCCTCATTTTTTCTTTTTCTTTTTCTTCTTCTCCCTCTTCCCCTTTCCTCTTTCCTTTTTCTCCTCTGGGTTGTCTTTCTCTCTTCTGTCTCGTGTTTCTGTTCCTTCTTCATTTATTTCACCACTTCCCCTTTCATGCACCTCTGTGCGCTTGCTCTCCATCTGTGGGCACCTAGCTCTCTTGCAGTGCTTCCCTTCCTTTGTATTTGACTGGCTAATCCTCCTTATTCCCCACTTCTACCACTACCACTACTACTACCTCTTCTACTACTACTACTACTTCTTCTGATGAAATTAAGACACATGTGCGGCGTCTGGGTGTCTTTGTTGTGGACGTTTCGCCATCCAGTGGCTGGCTGGATGGCGAAACGTCTACCATGGGGATGCCCGGGTGTTGCGCATGTCTTAATTTCATCTTGTCGGTATTATATACCATTCTTGTACTACTACTACTACTACTACTACTACTACTACTACCACCACCACCTCTTTCTGCTTATATATAGCCGTCCTACTCCACTTCTGGTTAGTGTGACTTTGTAAATGGTCCAAGTCGGACCGAAACGTCGTCGTAAGCTTCTCTCTTTTATGTGCAGGTTATTTGTGTATTGTTCCAGTCACAGTATTGTGCCTTTTTTTGTTATTTACAAGGTATAGCTGACATCAGTAAGTAAGTTTATTCAGGTATACAGAAATACAGTAACATAGAATTATCATACATAGCAGCATATGTGTAGAGAACCTAGGATAACCCAAAAAAGAATTATCATACATTGCAGCATATGTGTAGAGAACCTAGGATAACTCAAAGAAGTCAGAACGACTTATTTCCATTGGGGTCCTTTTACCTTATTATTATAATATAAATGTTACAATATTTTCTTATTATTCTATAATGAAGATAACATCTTATTATCATACTAAAAAGACTATCTACTACGACGAGGGTCATTAACCCTTCGAGGGTTTCGGACGTACTAGTACGTCTTACGCGTAGGGGTTTTTGACGTACTAGTACGCACAAATTCTAGCGCCATCAAATCTCGCGGGAAAAGGCTGGTAGGCCTACATGTGAAAGAATGGGTCTGTGTGGTCGGTGTGCGTGGTAGAAAAAAAATCTGGGACCCAGTGGTGCATTGTGGGAACACCATCTTAGTAAACAACGTCCACCATGCCTCACGGTAAGAAGCTCCTCACTCCTCGGCGAATTGGGACACTTTTGTTCCCCAGTGACAGTTCTAATACAGATGGAAGTGCCAGTAAAGATGAGTTTCAAGGTTTTGGTGAGGTTTTGACCGAAACTAATGACCATAATATCGGTAATAGTGAGGAAAACCCAGACGACCCTCAGCCTTCCACCTCTGGTGCTGGGCCATCTTGTTCACGTTCAGTTGTACCAGAATCAAAGAGGAAACTTCTATTTTCCCAAATCCCAGACTCAGATGAGAGCATGGGTGATGATAGTGATAGTGAATATGAACTACAAGCTCTTCAAACTAGTTCCAGTAGTGATAGTGAAGTGCAATATTCCCCAGTGAAGCGTCAGTATATACGACGATATATGCGCTCTGGTAGTGTGCCATATGCTATTCCAAGGGGAAGGAGTGCATCTCGGAGTACATCCCGTGGCTGTACAACAGGAACAGAGAGTGAAAATGACGATGATACTGTTGCAATTGGGATGGAAAATGTGTGTGGTGGTAGTGGTGCCAGTGGTGAGGCACCAGCAGTGGGCCATGCTGCCACCCACGCTGCCACCCACGCCGCTGCCTCAGCTGATCTACAACAAAGGCCACCATCCCCCACCCACCCACCACACCAGCCTCCACAACCACAACCTCCACAACCACAACCACCTGTCATTGTCCAGTACCCACCAGCAGACCGCACCTGGGATTGGCAGGAAGCTGTCAATTTTGTTCCAAATGCCTACCAGTTTGATGACAGCCAAAGTGGAATACGGCCATCTTGTACACTTGGGAACAATGCCACTGAACTGGAATGTTTCGAGTTAATCTTTGACGAACCACTGATGGAAAGTATTGTCATGGAAAGCAACACATGCTACGAGTACACCATGGCAAACACATTACTTTCACCAAAATCACGTCTACACCAGTGGAAGGAGGCAACTGTGGCTGAGATGTATCTTTTCTTTGCCGCAATAATGCTTATGCCACGTGTATAAGCACAAAGTGAAATCATACTGGTCAACAGACCGCCTGATTGCAACCCCAGGTTTCAGTGATATAATGCCAGTGAATCGATTTGTGCTAATGTTACGTATGATTCATTTCTCAGACAAAACCAGGCCTGACAGAACTGACAGGTTATATAAGATTAGGAATGTGTTTGTGTATCTGAAAGAGAAATTCAGTACGCATTTTTATCCCTTCAGGAAGCTTGTAATTGACGAGTCTTTGATTCTGTTCAAAGGAAGACTCTCTTTCAAGCAGTACATACCAAGCAAGAGGAAACACTTTGGTATAAAGTTGTTTGTGCTTTGTGATTGTTACAGTGGCCTGGTATTGGATATTATTGTGTACACTGGAAGTTATACATTGCAAAATACCAGGAAGTTATTGGGCATCTCAGGTGATGTGGTTAGAACAATGATAGAACCATACCTTGGTAAGGGGCATATATTATATACAGATAACTGGTACACAAGCCCCTCACTCAGTGATTTTTTGCGAGTGAACATGACAGATGTGTGTGGCACAGTGCATGCAAATCGGAAACATATGCCCAGGTTTGACGCTGGCACTCGTAGAGGTGAGGTGCAGGCGTTTGCTGCCAATGACATCATGGCATTTCGGTGGCATGACAAACGAGATGTCACACTGTTGTCATCAGTTCACCCTAATGAAATGGCAGACAGTGGCAGGCAGCATAGAGAGAGCAATGAACCCATTCTAAAACCTGCAGCTGTGATTGATTACATCTTCAACATGCGTTCAGTGGACAAATGTGACATGCAGATTGGGTTTGCTGATTGTGTTCGCAAGAGTTATAAGTGGTACATCAAACTGTTTTTCCATCTTCTGGACATTTGCATGCTCAATGCTTATAATATGTATAAGATGAGGACCAGAAACAAACCACAGTACGGCGAATTCTGTTTGTCTGTCATCAGACAAATAGTATTCAAGTACCAAGGAACAGCACCTGCAATTGACCGCCCACCAAATTATCAACAACTACCTGCTCGTCTGAAGCATGGTGATCACTTCCTGGTAAAAGTGCCTGCTACTGCTTTCAAGAAAAAGGCTCAGAAGAGGTGTTAGTCTGTTCACATACAAAAAAACGCCCACAACAACGCAGAGACACTCGTTTTATGTGTGAGGAATGTAAAACATCACTGTGCATGACACCATGTTTCAAAGAGTTCCACAGGCTGCAGAACTTCTAGAAACATTCCCTGTGACTGTATATGTGTATATAAAATATAGAAAAATAGTAATAAGCAACATTTCATATCGTTTGTTTGTGTAAATATTTTTTGTAAACAAAATAATGACAACAGTGTTTACGCCCTTATTGTGTAGTATTGAAAAAGAAATAACTTACAAAATACTGATCATGTTGGCCTCAGAGGCCATAAAAGTTACTCAGAAAAAGAAAAATTGAAAAATAATTGAAAATAGTACATAAAAAAGTAAATAGAAAAATACCGGGTGACGGCAGTCGGCGATGTTACCAGATGTTGTTCAATTTTGGCAAACTTCACGCCTCCATATCTCGGTAAGTATTGATGGTAAAATTTTTTTGTTTAGCCTATAATATTTAGAAAAAAAAAACTATTTTTTCATAAGAAAAAATATTTTTTTTTTTTTTTGAAATTTGGCTGACCCTGAGAACGAGTTTCGGAGAGGGTCTGTTGACCCTCAAAGGGTTAAGACTATCTACAATATGAGGGTCACTATCTACAATACGAATGACATACTACTGTATAGAAAGGCACTTGTTATGCTGAGTATTTCAAGAAAATTAGGTCAGTGTCCCAGGATAACACCCACACTAGTCAACTAACACCAAGGTACCCATTTACTGATGGGTAAACATAGACAACAGGAGTAAAGAAACACGCCTAATGATTCTACCCTGGCTGGGAATCGAATATTTACCAAAAATCATATATGGCTAATCCAAGCAAGGTACTAAAAATAAGCCACTTTGGCTTTTTTGGGGTTACCCTAGGTTCTCTACACATATGCTGCTATGTGTGATAATCTATATAGAGAAAATAGCTTTTTTGTTTCATGTTTAGGGTGGAGTACAAGTGTATATCATAGTTAGCCCTGTGCTACACTCCGTTTTCTCTAATATAAGCCACCAAGACAAGGATAGGAGAATGGTATTTGTTTACCATATCCTCTTCATAACTGTCGAACTGCTCGGTGTTATGCCAAATATTATTCATTCTGAAATATTCAACATGTTTTATGTTATTTATATTGTTTCTTATGTCATATTAGATCAATTGTGATAGGCAAATAAGCTGTAGTGTTGATATTAGCATAATAATAAAGCATATTCTCCTGCTTCATGAGACTGAGCTCATGGCAACTGACAGTGGCTTCAAAGCCACCTTATCTTTAATGGATAATGTACTGTGTACATATGCAGCAAGTAGCGCCACCAAACAGTACCAGCAGGTTGGTGTGGCGACCCTGGAAATTTGAAATTATGCTAGCCAAAATTAGTGCCGAATAACTGAAGGAACCGAATAACTGATTGCCGGATTTGTGATGGCAGACCTGTACGAAATCTGATGGAAAATTTATGAAATTATGCTCTTGCGAATTCTGATGTGTCAGCGACATTTACGCATCGGCGATTTTGCCGACTCTGACTCCCATTGTTGGCCAATTACCTTACTCCAGTCGACCAAATTCTTAGCTATTTCACTAGTAATACTTCTATTCTATTGATTGAGCACAAGAAATCGCCAACTCAACTGTTTCAACTACAAAATAAAGTGATTGGAAATTGGTAATTTGGCCAATTTAACCCTTTCAGGGTCCGTCCCGTAGATCTACGGCTGGTCGGTGAGTGTCCAAACCGTAGATCTACGCCAAAATTCTAGCGCCGTCAAATTTAGCGCGAAAGCGCTCATAGGCCTACATATGAGAGAATGGGTCTGCGCGGTGGGTGTGCGCCATAAACAAAAAATCTAGGCGCCTGCATAGCATTGTGGGAACGCCGGCTCAGTCACCCTTGTTCACCATGTCTCGTCGCAAGTCAGCTCTCACTCCCCGGAAAATTGGGACTCTCCTCTTCCTGTCTGATAGTTCTGACACTGATGGAAGTGGAAATGAAGACGAATTCTACGGCTTTGATGAGTTAGTGACCGAAAATAATGACCAGGATATCGATAATAGTGCAGAAAACCCCGACGATCCTCGACCTTCTACCTCTGGTGTGGGCACTCGTGACTCACGGTCGGTTGTTCCTAAACGTAAGAGAAAACTAATATTTTCCCGTGGTCTGGCCTCTGACTTCAGTAATGACGATGATTCTGACGTGGATTGTGATTTTATTGCGCTCGACGATCATTCGAGTAGTGATAGTGAGGAAACATATTCACCAGTGAAGCGTCGGTATGTGCGCCGCCGCATGCGCTCGGGTAGTGTACCCTATGCTATGCCCAGGGGACGGAGTACATCCCGTAGTACATCCCGGAGTACATCCCGTGGCCCTACACCCGTTTTAGGTAGTGATAGTGAGGATGATGTGGCTACACTTGGCATGGATGGGCCACAGACATCAGTGGATGGTGTTAGTGGGGCTGGTGGTGGTAGTGGCACCGCCATGCGTGACTCGCTGTGCCACGCGGGAACCCACGCTGCTGACTCGTCAGTTCAAGGACAAAGCGGAGCGTCACCCACCAGCCCGCCACAACCACCCGTATAACCAGCCTATGATGTCCAGTATCCACCAGCAAACCGTATCTGGGATTGGCAGCAAAATCCCAATTTTGTTCCCAGCCCTCACCACTTTGATGACTCGCAAAGTGGAATTCTACCTACCTGTCCCCTTGGAACCACGGCCAATGAACTGGAATTCTTTGAATTATTCTTTGACCAGCCATTGATGGAAACTATTGTCAGGGAAAGTAATAAGTATTTTCAGTACACCATGGCAAATACGATCTTATCACCACAGTCAAGACTACACAGGTGGAAAGAGACGACTGTTGCAGAAATGTATTTGCTTTTTGCAACAATAATGCTTATGCCTCACGTCTATAAGCATAATATAAAAGCATACTGGTCCACAGATCGGCTAATTTGTACCCCATCCTTCAGTGAAATAATACCAGTGAACAGGTTTATCTTACTCTTACGTATGTTGCACTTCTCTGACAAAACCAGGCCTGACAGAAGTGACAGGTTATACAAGATTAGAAATGTTTTCATGTATCTCAAACAAAAGTTCAGGATATACTTTTATCCATTCAAGAATCTTGTAATTGACGAGTCTTTGATTTTGTTCAAAGGTAGACTGTCATTCAAGCAGTATATACCGAGCAAGAGGAACCGCTTTGGTATAAAATTGTTTGTACTCTGTGATTGTGACAGTGGCCTGGTGTTGGATATTGTTGTATACACGGGTAGTAAAACATTGAAAGATACCAAGATGTTATTGGGTATATCAGGTGACGTAGTGAGAAACATGATGGCACCTTATCTTGGTAAGGGCCATACATTATATACCGATAACTGGTACACAAGCCCATTACTCAGTGATTTCATGCGAGTGAACAAGACAGATGTGTGTGGCACAGTGCGTTCTAATCGTAAACATATGCCCAGGCTCAACGCAGGTGTTCGTGGTGATGACGTGCAGGTGTTTACTGCCAATGACATCATGGCATTACGGTGGCATGACAAACGAGATGTCACATTGTTGACAACCATTCACCGTAATGAAATGCAAGACAGTGGCAAAGTTGATCGAGTGACTAATGAACGTATTCGAAAACCAGTGACAGTGATTGATTATACACAAAACATGCGCTTGGTTGACAAGTGTGACATGCAGATTGGTTTTGTTGACTGTGTTCGTAAGAGTTACAAGTGGTACATGAAACTTTTCTTCCATCTCATGGACATTTCAATGCTGAATGCATATAATATGTACCAAATAAAGACTGGTAACAGACCACCGTATGGTGAATTTTGTTTGTCTGTTGTCAGACAACTCATAATGAAGTACCAGGTAACAACACCTGCAATACAACATGGTCCTCGAATTCATCACAATATACCCAAGCGTTTGAGAAGAGAAGGTGATCATTTCATAATACAGCTTCCTTCAACTCAAAAGAAATTTGCTCAGAAGAGATGCATTGTCTGTGCACAAACAAAACGACGGCAACAAAGACGCAAAGACACTCGGTTTATGTGTGAGGAATGTAAGGTGCCTCTGTGCATGGTGCCTTGTTTCAAGGAGTTCCACAAGCTCCAGCAGTTCTAAAACCATGTCCAGTGATTGTAAATATGTAAATATATGATAGAACATTAGTATTATACAATATTTGTGCATGTTTATTGTAATAAACAACAGTGGTAAACAATAATATGATAATAACTTTAGTGCGGTTATTGTGTTCAATACAGTGAGTTTATATATATAAATTATATACAGTATTGGTCTCTCAGGCCCCAAATGTTAGTAGGAATAGAAAAAAATTGGAAAAGAAAAGAAAAAACAACTAAAACAACAAAATAATATAATACGCGTATGTGGAATTCGTCGATGTTGCCGCCACCACATCATTTTCTACAAACTTCTTGGCACTGTATCTCGGTAAGTACTGATCAGATTCTAATTTTTTTTGTTTTATTACCTTCACAAAAATATGCTCTTTAATTCTGTAAGAAAAAATAATTTTTTTTTTTTTCAAAATTTCTTGGACACTGGTGCGTGACTTCAGATTTTGGCCTTGGACCCTGAAAGGGTTAATGCAAAGTTCAAAATATTCCAATTTCAAAATAGGGTCCAGAATAAAGAATGCAGGCATTCCTGGCACTAAACTAACATTTCCTCTGTTCATTAGTTATGTTTTCACACTTTACAAATGAATTCCATTTTAATTTTTAATTCACATAATGAATTTTTATTCAAACAAAAAATTGAAGATTTACTGTCATACAATACTGAAATAACTGTATAAATAATATCAGCACATTTTTGAATGTATATTAGACCCACCAGCTGGCGTGTATTAGACGTGTAAGGTCATTTATTTACTCTTGAGCATCGGCAAAAATTTAACATTTCCGCTACTTTGAGCTCAGTTTCAAGCCATTTTTAGTACTAAAACCAATCAAAATCATCTCTATTTCTGTAATATATCTTCCATTCTATAAAATGAGACCAAGAAATCGAAAATACATACAACTATAAAAAACATACGAAAAAACACTGCAAAGTTGCCGTTTTAATCAAAAATTACAGTCTCGGTTTTTATTCTCTCATTATGCACTGTGTGCTGCAGGATTTATTTCATGTGGTGCACACATACCACAAAGATGTATTCTCTCATATCTAGACCCAAATTTACCGCTCATAGCTTATCAGAGTGAGCTGAACTCATGGCGCAGATCTACGGTTTGGACCCTCAACATAAAGCCGTAGAACTACGGCACGGGCCCTGAAAGGGTTAAGACCCAATCTATGCTGACCAGGCATCTTAGGGCAATTGTGCCAAATTTGGAGGCAGGAAAATTAAGACGTATATATACGTTTGGACCGTTTAGGGGTTAAAGAGCAACACTTCCATTCTCATGCAACACACTGTTTTTAGATGGAATGACGCTCTGAGTGAAGGCATACAAAAGGAATATTTTTCTACAGTTACCTCCAGTAATACTATTGTGTACATATTTTCTTGTTATTGGACTAGAGAAAACCTTATTCTGACACTCCAACAAGACTAGAAAAACATCTCGTATTTATGCTGATTTATTCTACTGTGGGTGTATTTATCATGTTTATATGTTACACAGCAAGTTTCTTACATAATTTTGAAAAAAATACCTAAGATGGATTAAGCAAAATGTCTATATTAACCCTTAAATGGTCCAAACGTATATATACATTTTTTCAACATCTGAAAGTATGTAAAAAATGTAGATCTTTTTTGTTTTACATTTTAAAACGTGTAAAAAAAACTTTTATCTACATTTTTTTTGTTATATTTGAAAATATGTAAAAAGAAGTAGTTCTACTTTTGTAGCAGTACGAATTTGAACGTCGATCTGTTTGGACCGTTTAAGGGTTAACGTTTTGTACAACATTTAGTGCACCTCAGAGTGATTATTAATGTGAACGTATTTCTATTATTTTCATTATTAATATGGTGTCTTCAAGACTAAGAAGATACTCTTAGTGATTTTAAAGTGTACCTGCATGCCAGCACAGTGTGTAAGTTTACAGTGGACCCTCGCCTAACGTTGGCATCACATAATGTTAAATCCGCCTAGCGATACATTTTAACGCAAAAATTTTGCCTCGCCTAGCACTAAAAATCTCGCTCAACGCGATTTGTCCGAGTCCATGTGCGGCCTGAGCCAGCCTCACTTGTTCCTCCATGTGCGGCCTGAGCCAGCCTCACTTATTCCTCCATGTGCGGCCTGAGCCAGCCTCACTTGTTCCGCCGGTGGCATTGTTTACAAGCCAGGGTGGCTGGTTGCATGCATACATTCGATACATTTTGTATTATTCCATTGTTTATAGTGCTTGTAACTGCTAAATAAGCCACCATGGGCACAAAGAAGGCTTCTAGTGCCAACCCTGTGGTAAAAAGGGTGATAAATACTATCGTACCACAGTCAGCTGTTGCTAGACCAGTCAGCTGTTGCTGCACCATGGTCAGCTGTTGCTGGATCAGTCAGCTGTTGCTGGATCAGTCACCTGTTGCTGCACCACAGTCAGCTGTTGCTGGACCAGTCAGCTGTTGCTGGACCAGTCAGCTGCTGCTGCACCATGGTCAGCTGCTGCTGGACCAGTCAGCTGTTGCTGGATCAGTCAGCTGCTGCTGCACCACGGTCAGCTGTTGTTGGACCAGTCAGCTGCTGCTGCACCACGGTCAGCTGTTGCTGGACCAGTCAGCTGTTGCTGGATCAGTCAGCTGCTGCTGCACCACGGTCAGCTGTTGCTGGATCAGTCAGCTGCTTCTGCACCAAGGTCAGCTGTTGCTGGATCAGTCAGCTGCTGCTGCACAATGGTCAGCTGTTGCTGGACCAGTCAGCTGCTGCTGCACCACGGTCAGCTGTTGCTGCACCACGGTCAGCTGTTGTTAGACCAGTCGGCTGCTGCTGGATCAGTCAGCTGCTGCTGCACCACGGTCAGCTGCTGTTGCACCACCATCAGCTGTTTCTGAACATGACTCGTCCCGAACCTGTCCGTCTAGCCTGAACGTCTCGGCTGCCTTGCTGTCATTGTTTACAAGCCAGGGTAGCCGGTTGCATGCACACATTCAATACATTTTGTATTATTCCATTATTTATAGTGCTTGTAACTGCTAAATAAGTCACCATGGGCCCAAAGAAAGCTTCTAGTGCCAACCCTGTGGTAAAAAGGGTGATAAATACTATCGTACCACAGTCAGCTGTTGCTGGATCAGTCAGCTGTTGCTGCACCACAGTCAGCTGTTGCTGGACCAGTCAGCTGTTGCTGGATCAGTCAGCTGCTGCTGCACCAGGTCAGCTGTTGCTGCACCACGGTCAGCTGTTGCTGGACCAGTCAGCTGCTGCTGCACCACGGTCAGCTGTTGCTGGACCAGTCAGTTGTTGCTGGATCAGTCAGCTGCTGCTGCACCATGGTCAGCTGTTGCTGGACCAGTCAGCTGTTGCTGGATCAGTCAACTGCTGTTGCACCAAGGTCAGCTGTTGCTGGACCAGTCAGCTGTTGCTGGATCAGTCAGCTGCTGCTGCACCATGGTCAGCTGCTGCTGCACCACAGTCAGCTGTTGCTCCACCACAGTCAGCTGTTGCTGCACCACCATCAGCTGTACTACTCAAAGATGTGGAGAGAGTGTTGGTGTGGCTTAACGTGAAACAATTACCGAGAAACGATTAACCCCAGAGGGTTAGCCACCCAGGATAACCCAAGAAAGTCAGTGCATCATCGAGGACTGTCTAACTTATTTCCATTGGGGTCCTTAATCTTGTCCCCCAGGATGTGACCCACAACAGTTGACTAACACCCAGGTGAACAGGAAAAAATGCCTGGAACTAGTGCTCATATTGGTGAATTTAAGGCCAGCAAAGGTTGGTTTGAGAGATTTAAGAATTGTAGTGGCATAAACAGTGCAATAAGGCATGGCAAAGCTGAAAAATTCATCCCCCAACAAGTGTTCAATTGTGATGAAACAGGCCTGTTCTGGAAGAAAATGCCAAACAGGACCTACATTACTCAGGAGGAAAAGGCACTCCCAGGACACAAGCCTATGAAAGACAGGCTAACTCTCATGTTTTGTTGTAATGCTAGTGGGGATTGCAAAGTGAAGTCTTTACTGGTGTATCACTCTGAAAATCCCAGTGTTCAAGAAAAACAGTGTCTCATCACTCATCAATACTCTTCAATAAAGGTAAGTGTCATTTTAACATTTATTTATGTAATTATTGTGCATGTCTTATTGTTTTCTTTGTAGGGAAATGTATATTTCATGAAAAAAAAAAAATTAATACTTTTGGCTGTCTGGAACGGATTAATTGGATTTCCATTATTTCTTATGGGGAAAATTAACTCGGCTAACGATGAGCTCTCAGGAATGGATTAATATCGTTAGGTGAGGGTCCACTGTATTTAGGTACAGTTACACAAGTATAATTATCAGAGTATATATAAAATATTCTCCATGGGGAAGTGGAACAGAATTCTTCCTCCGTAAGCCATGCGTGTTGTAAGAGGCAACTAAAATGCCGGGAGCAAGGGGCTAGTAACCTCTTCTCCTGTATATATTACTAAATGTAAAAGGAGAAACTTTCGTTTTTCCTTTTGGGCCACCCCGCCTCGGTGGGATACGGCCGGTGTGTTGAAAGAAAGAAAGATATATAAAATATGAAATAACTTCAAAATACTTGAAATTTTGGAAAGTTTCCAAACATAATGGAAAGTTGTGCT
This sequence comes from Cherax quadricarinatus, assembly GCF_038502225.1. Classification (NCBI taxonomy): domain Eukaryota; kingdom Metazoa; phylum Arthropoda; class Malacostraca; order Decapoda; family Parastacidae; genus Cherax; species Cherax quadricarinatus. The sequence goes on along the minus strand of NC_091310.1, from coordinate 8,671,354 downwards.
CATGGAGAATGTAAACAAACCGGGTGGGGCACGGTGACCGTATTAGAAAGACAGGGGAAACCATATAGCTAGTTTTGGCCATAATTTGAAATGTCCATAATAGTGGAATGCCGTAGAGCAAAACGCCATAAAGCAAGGCCCTACTGTACTGCTTATATATGATATGAAGCCCCAAGTCCGTGAAGCATTGCATAAAAAAATCTCTTTGCTGCTTTATACCACCATTCTCTATTCTATTATTTTTAAATCATCAGCCATCTCCCACCAAGGTAGGGTGAACTGAAGAAGAAACACTTTCACCATCATTCATTCAATCACTGTTACTAATAGTCTGCCAACATCACAGGTCAGACAAGCTTCTGAAATGCAACATGTCCATCCTCCTTCAGAGTCCAGGCAATGTACTTCCCACTTCCGGGACTCAAGTCCAGCTAACCGGCTTTCCTGAATCCAATCGTAAATGCTACCTTGCTTACACTCTAACAGCATCTCAAATCATAAAAACCACTTGCCTCCACTCACTATTTAACACGTTTACACAAGCCTATAGGCTGTCCAAGCCATTAGCACCATTATCTTCAGGTTATTAAATTTGTCTAGAAGACAATGGTAGTGGTGCTGGACCAAAAAGATAATCAGAGCAAGGTTCTATTTATGAGGAGATGGTTACAGCTTGAGTACCCTTCCATGAACCAATGGCTACCTGGCTGAGATAATTTCACACTTGGATATGTTTTAAACAAGTTTCAATACCTCTCCCTGGGCCTCCACCAAGAGAGGAAACAAGAAGCAACAACTGTAAACTAAGAAAAAAAATACTGAGAGAGCACTAAAGGCATTTCTTTACTAAGAGTTTGGTAGACAGTTAAAATGTGATCCAAGTCTGGGTAGTTAGTGCTACAATCAACATAAACTTAAACATATTACAACACACTAGAAGATGTTACGTACAAGTAACTACAGTAATTGCTGGTGTTGCTATGATTACCATTAATGTTGTCAACACCATGAGCACTGCTCAAATCCTGCAACCACTACCTTAACTCTCTCACTGTTGAGGCCCCTGCTCAAAAACTTGCTCTCAGTGTCGAAGAATTTAAAAAAAAAAATCCTTGTGAAATGATAGCGAATCTTTTCCCAATGGTAATGACACCAAAAGTATGAAATTTGATGGAAAACTTGTGGAATTATGCTCTCGCGAGGTTAGCGGTCTCGGCGATATTCAAGCATCGGTGATTTCACCCACTTTGAGTCCTATTTTCGGCCAACTCCATTGTTCTAGTCGACTAATCTCATAGCTATTTCACTATAACTCAATTTGTTCCATTGAATGAATACAAGAAACTGCCCATTTACCAATTTCAACTACCCAATAAAGTGATCAGAAATTGATAATTGGGCCAATTTCAAAATAGGGTCCAGAATTAACAAAAACATTCCTAGCACTAAAATAACTTTCTCTGTTCATTAGTCATGTCTCCAGGCCCCTCTTGCTTTCCATTTTGAATTTGTATTCACACAAAAAATAAGAGAGATTTACTGTTATGCAGACTACTGTATTATTGTAAAAGTGGTATAAATAATATCAGCACATTTGTGAAAGCATATCAGGTCCACCAGTTGACATGTATTGGATGCGTGAATTGATTTGTTTACTCTTGAACATCAGCAAAAATTTAACATTTCCACTACTCTGAGCTCAATTGCAAGTTAAACCATTCAAAATCATCTCAATTTCTGTAATATATCTTCCATTCTATCAAATGAGATCAAGAAAATGAGAATACAACCATAAATTCCATATGAAAATACACTGCAATGTTGGTGTTTTAAACCTAAAACATGGTCTTTTTTTTTCTCATTATGCACTGCGTGCTGCAGAATTTTTTGTATACTGTGCACACTGACCACTCAGACCCATTCTGTCATATGTAGGCCTACCAGCTTTCTCCTGCAAGAGTGGAAGCCGCTAGAAATTTGGCCTAACATTACGGGACCAACACTGGCTTGCAAACCACAATATTACGGGTCCAACAGTGAAAGGGTTAATCACTACTGTTGCCACCATCAACAGCAATGGTAGTTTTACATCAACACACACTGATTTAAGCAATCACTCATAACACATGCAACTTTAATGTTCAACATAGCAGCTTTCTCTCCAAGTTTTCAGGGCACAACAAACTCATCCAAGCATTGCTCACATCTCAAGCTATTATTTACTGCAAATTATGATTTCCACACAGAAGACAAGAACACACTTTATGTACTGAAATAATTAGTGAAACCTTCATTTCATGGAATAGGGGAAACATGGTGCTGAGTAATGCAGTGTGTGTTTAACTGTTGACACCCACCAAACTGAAAGCCCTTCAAGGTCACCATTTAAAACAAAATATACGTATACAGTGGACCCTCGAGTTTTGGCAGCCTCGACTTTTGTGAAATTCGACCTTCGGCGAGTTTTTTTGGCAAAATTTGGCCTCGAGTTTCGTTATTAGACTCGTGTTTCGGCGACCATCCAGTACTCATCCACCCGTCACCGCGCACACCAAGCCAGTCTCCCATGCCATTCACGCTCAGTGTGCCATTGTTTACCAACTTGTGACCATCACCCTGCGGGTTCATACAATACATTTCATAATAATCCATTGTTTTTTGTGCTTGCAACTGCTAAATAAGTCATTATGGACCCAAGAAAAGCTAGTGCAATGCCTTTGGTAAATGAAGTGAGGAACACGATCCAGAGGGATTTTGAAGGGTATGAGGCAGACCCTGTCCCTGCCGACCCTCTGCCTGTTGTGGAAAGTGTTGTGACATTGGGCAAGTCCATGGGGTTGGAGGTGAGTGATGGGGATGTGGAAGAGTTGGTGGAGGACCACAGGGAAGAGCTAACCACTAATGAACTGCAAGAGCTTCAACTGGAACAGCATCAGACCACAGCCGAGGAACTTGCTTCAGACGAATAGGAAGAGGGAGTGGATGAGGTGCCTTCTTCAAAGATTAAGGAGATTTGTGCCAAGTGGAATGAGTTGCAAAGCTTTGTTGAAAAGTATCACCCTGACCAAGCTGAAACAAGCCGTATCTGCAACATGTACAATGACAGTGTTGTGTCCCACTTCAGGAAAATCTTAAAGAAATGCCAGAAAAAGACCTCTCTGGACAGATATTTTGTGTGACAGGGGTCCAGTGACTCTCAAGTTGTTCCCAGTGGCATTAAAAGAAGAAGGGAAGTAACCCCAGATAAGGACTTGCTACCTAAAGTCCTAATGGAAGGAGATTCTCCTTCCAAACAATAGTGTACACCTTCCTCCTATCCCCTCCTCCCGTCTTCCATCCACCCAGAAGTCTTCAGTAAAGGTAAGTGTAATGTTATTATTATTTTTTATATGCATGTACTTGATTTCTCATTGATTTCAGTATATAAATCTTTATTTAATTTGAAAAAAAATATTTTATTTTAATATTTTTGGGTGTCTGGAACGGATTAATTTTATTTCCATTATTTCTTATGGGGAAAATGGTTTCGAGTTTCGTGAATTTCGACTGTCGGCAGGCTCTCTGGAACGGATTAATCACGAAACTTGGGGGTCCACTGTATATAAAAATTTCATCTTCTGAAATGGGAACATTTTTTTATAGGTAATATGGATCCCAGGTTATAACCTATTCCGATGCGACAGACTAAACAGGCAACAAGGAGGGGTTGGCCTGTATGTCACACAGTAGCTCATTTGCACAGAACTACTAAACACTTCAAATGATGTAGCTGAAGTTTTGGCGGTAAAGATCGAAAACCAAAACCTTGTCATTGTAGTAGTATACAAGCCTCCAGATGCAACTTCCCAGCAATTCCAGGAGCAGCCTGAGAAAATTGACCACTGTCTGGAAAATCTCCCAACTCCTGCCCAAACATCTTACTACTAGGAGATTTCAACATGAGACACCTAAAATGGAGGAGTATAGCAAACAATGTTTTAGAAGAGATCACCCCGGGAGGCAGCTCTGATGAAATTTCACACACACTCGAACTACTAAATCTCTGCAACAAATTTATCTTAAACCAGCAACAAGACTAGAAAATGCGCTGGATCTCATCTTCACTAACAATGATGATCTGATACATAATATAGCTGCATCAAAGACAATTCACTCAGATCACAACATATTAGAGGTACAGACATGTATGCACAGGGCTCTGGACCAGCAACATGTAAGCAGTCATGAAAGTCTTTTCATGAAATTCAATTTCAATAACAAAAACATACAATGGGATCAAGTAAACCATGTCCTAAATGAAACAAGCTGGGAAGATATCCTAAACAACACGGACCCGAACGTCTGCCTTGAAAAAATGAATTCTGTGGTTCTCGAGATCTGCTCAAGACACATTCCATTAAGAAAAAGAAAGAGAAGATGTAAACTAGAAAGAGAGAGATGTTCCCTATACAGACAAAGGCGAAGAGTCACAGAGCTGCTGAGTGGGGTCAATATATCTGAAATACGAAGGGAAGCACTAGTCAATGAAACTGCAAATATTAAACTTAAGCTGAAGGAATCTTATAGGAGACAAGAATCACAGGAAGAGCTAAAAGCCAAAAAGGAAACTCAAAAAACAAACAAAATACTTCTACTCTTATGCCAAATCTAAGGGAAAAACAACATCTAGTATTGGACCCCTGCTCAGGTGGGATGGGACATACACAGATGATAGCCAAGAAATGAGTGAGATACTAATGTCCCAATATGACTCAGTGTTCAGCGATCTACTGCCCACTCTAAGGATCGACAATCCAAATGAATTCTTTATGAACGAAACCCAAAATTTGGTAATCCCAAAACTCTCGGATATTATTATAACTCCACAAGATTTGAAGAGGCAATTAATGACATGCCCATGCACTCTACCCCAGGCCCTGACTCGTGGAATTCCATGTTCATGAAGAACTGCAAGAAGTCCCTATCGCATGCCTTCAGCATTTTATGGAGAGGGAGCATGGACACAGGGGTCATCCCCCACATACTAAAAACAACAGATATGGAAAACTTGAAGAAATTAAAAATGTGTCAGGGTATACCACAAACTCTAACCATACAATAGAATGGAAAAGTAATGTGAAGGACCTGGGAGTGATAATGTCAGAGAATCTCGCCTTCAAAGACCACAATAATGTATCTACCTCATCCACTAGGAAAATGATAGGATGAGAACCTTCAAAACTAGGGACGCCAAGCCCATTATGATTCTCTTCAAATCGCTTGTGCTCTCTAGGCTGGAATACTGATGTACACTAATGGCCCCCCTTCAAGGCTGGCGACATTGCAGACCTGGAGAGTGTACAAAGAACTTTCATGGCACACATAAGTGCGATAAGGCACCTAAACTACTGGGAACGGTTGAAGGTCCTTGATCTGTATTCCCTCAAATGCAGGCGAGAAAGATACATGATAATACACACTTGCTAGGTCCTGGAGGGATTAGTACCAAACCTGCACACGAAAATCATTCCATATGAAAGCAAAAGACTCGGCAGGAGATGCAACATTCCCCCGATGAAAAGCAGGGGTGCCACGAGTACACTGAAAGACAACACAAAAAGTGTCTGGGGCCCATGACTGTTCAGTTGCCTCTCAGCATACATAAGGGGGATTATCAATATATCCCTGGCTGTCTTTAAGAAGGCACTGGACAGGCACCTAAAGTTAGTACCTGACCAACTGGGCCGTGGTTCGTACGTCAGCTTGCGTTCGATTAGTAGTAACAGCCTGGTTGATCAGACCCTGATCCACCATGAGGCATGGTCTCGGACCAGCCTGCGGGGACGTTGACCCCCAAAACCCTCTCCAGGTAAAAACAAAAATTCTTGTACGGTTTACGCACCAGGGTTTTTGACGTACTAGTACTGTCAAGTGGGTTTTCGATACGTGGATGGGGTAAGAATACTCACGTAGGTTGGTAGTACGTATAATATATATCGGGAAGCATGGGAAGCGCCAACAGCCGACCTGCCTCTCTCTGCTGCCTATCTTCGACTGACTCACAAGTGTCTACAGGGTGAGGGTGTTTGAAATCCTGCTAAGGTCACCAGCAATATGAATACAGTCAATGATTCACACAGACGGTTGGTAGTGAGTCATCTTGGTACACTGGTTACTGGTTACTAGGAACTGGTACTACTACTGAGAGCTCGGCGACGCTATATTTGTCAAGTGGGTTTTCGATACGTGGATGGGTAAAAATACTCATCCACGTATCGAAAACCCACTTGACAGTACGCCTAAATTCTAGCGCCCTCAAATCTAGCGAGAGAAAGCTAGTAGGCCTACATATGAAAGGATGGGTCTATGTGGTCAGTGTGCGCAGTATAAAAAAAATCCTGCAGCGCACAGTGCATAATGAGAAAAAAAAATTTGACAGTGTTTTTGGTTTAAAACAGAGACATTGCACTGTATTTTCCTATGGTATTTATGATGGTATTTTAGTTTTCCTGGTCTCACTTTATAAATTGGAAGACATGTTACAGAAATTGAGATTATTTTGATTGGTTTTACAATGAAAAGTACCTTGAAATTGAGCTCAAAGTAGCAGAAATCTTCAGTTTTTGCCAAAGTTCAAAAGTAAACAAATCATGCTACGCATCCAATACACATCAACTGGTGAGTCTAATATTCTTTCACAAGTGCGCTGATATTATTTATACCATTTCTACACTAATGCAGTAGTCTGCATAACAGTAAATCTTCTACTTTTTGTGAGAATAAAAATTCAAAAGTGGAAAGCAAAAGAATGTAAGAGGGGCCTGGGGACATGACTAATGAACAGAGGAAATGTTATTTTAGTGCCAGGAATGTCTTTCTTGTTTATTCTGGACCCTATTTGGAAATTGGCATCTTTTGAAATTTGTGTGAAATTGGCAAAATTGCTAATTTCTGACCACTTTATTGCATAGTTGACATCGGTAAATGGGTGGTTTCGTGTACTCATTCGACAGAAAAAATGGAGCTCTAGTGAATTAGTTATGATTTTTGTCGACTAGTACACTGGAATTGGCCGAAAATAGGGCTCAAAGTGGGCAAAATCGCCGATGCATAACCATCGTCAAGACCGCTAACTTCACGAGAGCATAATTCCTTAAGCTTTCCATCAAACTTAATACTTTTGGTGTCATTATGATTGGGAAAAAATTCTATATCTTTTCATAAGAAAAAATAATTTTTTTTTTCCGAAAAATTTTCAACCCTGAAAACAAGTTTTGGAGAGGGCCTCTCGACCCTGAAAGGGTTAAGTCAGTTCCGGTGCTCAAACCAACCCAATTCTAGCTTTAGTGCGAATGCACTTTCAGTACTCCTCATAATCAGAAGAAACTGTGCACTCAACCAACAGAACTACCATATAAAGAACACAGAGCTTGGCAACTTGGCCAATTTCAACGAACTCCAGTTTAAAAATAAAGTCCAAAGCACACACTGAGGATATTGCAGCCAGTAGAGCAATCTTTCCTCTGTTCAGTGATCATGTTCCTAGGCCTCTTCTGTATAACTCTTGCCCTCAATTTTGAATCCATCATGACAAACAATCAACCTCTTGGTTTCCCTCTTTTCTTGATAATAAACCATAACCAAGAATACTTGGTCATGGTTTAAGACTTTCCAGTAATTGAAACCAACCTAACAAACATATAAAACAGACTTGGGAGTAGAGGAAGGACACTCCCCACCTTTCCTCAAAAAGATCGCCAAAAATTGACTGTTTCTACCACTGTGAGGCCTATATCAGGGCATTTCTAGCATGAAACTGATTAAAAATATGTATCCATTTCAAAAGCATGTCTCTCAGGCTATCAACTGGTATGAAGAAACAGCCAACAAAATTATGAAAGGCACCATAAAAATGCTCCAAATTTGCTATTTCATCCTAAACACAACGCCAGAAGTTATTTGTTCTCATCATGACCTGAATAGTACAGAATTTTTTTTCTATACTGTGCACATCCACCATGCACTTATTCTCTTGTTTCTTGGCCAAAATTTACCACTCACAACATGACAGCACCACTAGCATCAACCACGTAGATCTACATAAGCGACAGTCTAAGACTTCATGGCAGTGATGTAATATTATAACCGAGAGAGCCTTCAAATATGCTGTGGGTGGCAAATTTAGGCCTAGGCATGGAAGAATGGGTCTGTGCACAAGGTGTGTGCTGTATACAGAACACCATGTCCCACACAGAGAATAATGGGAACAGCTACACTCTCAACTTCTGTTTATGAATTCTAGACACGTCCCTTACTCCAGCCTCAATTAACTGCTCATATTATTACCTACAGGCATTAACAATGAGAACAGTGATTCTGATGTGGAGTTCCATGGGTCTGAGATTAATGTGAGGAAAGCGGTTATAATACACGGCCCCAAATACAACAACCCACAACTCCAGCGCCACACCATTGCCACAGTGATGAAAAAATTCCATTTTGTCTGGAGCCTGGTGATCACTATCACCACTGAAACTCAGAAAAGGTGTGTGCGCACGTGCACACAAGACAAAATATGTGTGTAAGTATTACGAGACATTATTTGTGCTGTATTGTTTTGAGAAGTTCCACACACACACACAAAATGCACGAACTCTGGTAATACATGTTGAGTGTTTGTACAGTGTTAGAAACAGTAATAAACTGAAGCAGTTTATTACTGTTTATTACATCATCTTGTTTTGAGGAATTCTGTGACAAATTCAAATCCTAGAACAAATAACAACACAACCAGTGTCATATAAAACAATGCTGTACTGTTTATAATTATAAACAAATAATAAAAAAAGAAATAATGACATGAAAACAAGAAACTGGGTGCTGTGTGGCAAGACCAGCTGTTGCCATCAGGCATTCCAACTCTTTCAACTTTGCATCTTCATTATTCCGTAAGCACTGGACCAGTTTCACTATGTTAGGTCTAATTACCTTAAGATGAATAAGATATTTCATTTGGCAAGACTTTTTTTCCAAAAAATCACAATGCAGAAGGGGTAGTTAATTTCCAGGCCTTTGACAGATTAAAGGCTACTAAACTGTTCAAACAAATTTTGTCTGTTAAATCTAAAATCAATCAAATTAAGGTTTTACTGTACCAGTCAAAATCAACATCACAATAAGATTTACATGTTTTTTTAAATCACACTAAACCTACACTGAGCTTCACAGATCTACTCTCCTTTTTTAATTAAAGTAACCATGAAATATTTCCCCATAAGTGAATATTTAATTCCACAGCTGTCTAATCTTGACTGCAGATCCATTATAAATAAAAGTGATCCTGTAGCCTTGCACTCTAGAAGCAACTCACATTATAAAAACTAAATATCTACTGAAAGACTGGTAAAAGAAGGTTACAACACTAACTAATCTTACCTTATGTACATAAAACCTAAACCTCGGATGTAAGGAGAATCCCCATGGTTGAGCAGCCCGGTGACTTGTTTACGTGTCAAGCGAAGGGTGTAAAGCTTGTACAATATGCAGAAGGCAGTGGAGACAATTCCTCCTGCTCCAACACCTCGTACCTGCAGAAGATAAGAGTTTGTGAAATTGATGCCAACATTTAAGGTCCGTAAACAACGAGTGTTGTAAGAGGCAACTATAATGCTGGAAGCAAGAGGTTAGTAATCCCTTCTCCTGTATAAATTACTAAATGTTCAAAAAAAGACTTTTGTTTTTCTTTTTATGTCACCCTGCTTTGGTGGGATATGGCCAGTTAACCCTTTCAGGGTCCAGAGGCCAAATTTCAAAGTGCGCACCATGTCCAAGAATTTTCAAAAAAGAATTTTATTTTTCTTATGAAATGGTAGAGAATCTTTATCTGAAGGTAATAAAACCAAAAGTACAAAATTTGATGGAAAATTGACGAAATTATTCTCTCGCGAATTTTGATGTGTCGGCGATATTTACGCACTGGCGATTTTGCCGACATTGTCTCCCATTTTAGGCCAATTACCTTATTCCAGTTGACCAAATTTTTAGCTATTTCACTAGTATTACTTCTATCGACTGAGCACAAGAAATTGCCAACTCAACTGTTTCAACTACAAAATAAAGTGATTGGAAATTGGTAATTTAGCAAATTTAGTGCAAAGTTCAAAATATTCCAATTTCAAAACAGGGTCCAGAATAAACAATGCAGGCATTCCTGGCACTAAACTATCATTTCCTCTTATCATAAGTTACGTTTTCAGGCTTTACAAATGAATTCCATTTTGATTTTTAATTCACAATGAATTTTTATTCAAACCAAAAAATAGAAGATTTACTGTCATACAATATTGTAATAACTGTATAAATAACATCAGTACATTTTTGAATGTATATTAGACCCACCAGCTGGCATGTATTAGACGTGTGAGGTCGTTTGTTTACTCTTGAACATCAGCAAAAATTTAACATTTCCGCTACTTTGAGCTCAGTTTCAAGTCATTTTCAGTAATAAAACCAATCAAAATTCTCTTTATTTCTGTAATATATATTCCATTCTATCAAATGAGACCAAGAAATCGCAAATACAACTGGAAAAAACATACAAAAAAACACTGCAAAGTTGCTGTTTTAATCGAAAATTATGGTCTCAGTTTTTTATCATTATGCACTGTGTGCTGCAGGATTTGTTTTATGTAGTGCACACATACCACATAGATGTATTCTTTCATATCTAGGCTCAAATTTACCGCTCACATCTTATCAGGGTGAGCTGAGCTCATGGCGTAGATCTACTGTTTGGACCCTCAACGTAAAGCCGTAGATCTATAGCAAAGACCCTGAAAGGGTTAAAAAAAAAAATTTGTCTCGTCCATTCACTGCGAAAATTATAACTTTTATGAAGACAATAAGGTAGGATGGCATCAGTGGATAAATGTGGAACCTCAGCTTACAAGTGCCCCCCATACAAGTTTTTCAGGATACGAGCAGTCGCTTGGTCGATTTTTTCTTTCTGGTTACGAGCAAAAATTCAGGATGTGAGCTTCCCCCACAAACGACTTTTTTTTAGACCTCCAGATCTTACAAAAATAAAAGTGAATACAGTGGACCCCCACATAACGATATTATTTCAATCCAGAAGTCTGTTTGGGTGCCGTTATAGACCGATTTTGTTCCCATAAGAAATATTGTGAATTAGATTAATCCGTTTCAGACCCCTAAAAATACACCTACAAAAGCATTTACAAAAATACGCTTACATAATTGGTCAAGTTGGGAGCTGATCGTTATGCGGGGGTCCACTGTATATAATTGTAGTTCATTGTTGTGATATATTATGTAGTTTTTACTGCTTAAGACTATACTGTAACTGAAACAGAAATAATAGTACAGTGGACCCTCAACCAACGATGGCATCGATTAACGATAAATCTGACTAGCGATACATTTTAACGCAAAAATTTTGCCTCGACTAGCGCTTAAAAACCCGACCAGCGCTATTCATTCCGTACCATACGCGTCCACTTTGGCCTGAGCGCGCCTCACTTGTCCCTTTGGTGCCAGTGTTTACAAACCAGCCAGCCTCCGCGGTCGCTTCCAAACATACAACTGGAACATTTCATATTATCACGGCCTTTTTAGTGATTTCACCTGCAAAATAAGTCACCATGGGCCCCAAGAAAGCTTCTAGTGCCAACCCTACAGCAAAAAGGGTGAGAATTACTATGGAGATGAAGAAAGAGATCATTGATAAATACGAAAGTGGAGTGCGTATCTCTGAGCTGGTCAGGTTGTATAATAAACCCCAATCAACAATCGCTACTATTGTGGGCAAGAAAACGGCAATCAAGGAAGCTGTTCTTGCCAAAGGTGCAACTATGTTTTCGAAACTGAGATCGCAAGTGATAGAAGATGTTGAGAGACTTTTATTGGTGTGGATAAACGAGAAACAGATAGCAGGAGACAGCATCTCTCAAGCGATCATATGTGAAAAGGCTAGGAAGTTGCATGACGATTTAATTAGAAAAATGCCAGCAACTAGTGATGTGAGTGAATTTAAGGCCAGCAAAGGTTGGTTTGAGAGATTTAAGAAGCGTAGTGGCATTCATAGTGTGATAAGGCATGGTGAGGCTGCCAGTTCGGACCACAAATCGGCTGAAAAATATGTGCAGGACTTCAAGGAGTACATAGACAGTGAGGGACTGAAACCTGAACAAGTGTTTAATTGTGACGAAACAGGCCTGTTTTGGAAGAAAATGCCAAGCAGGACGTACATTACTCAGGAGGAAAAGGCACTCCCAGGACATAAGCCTATGAAAGACAGGCTTACTCTGTTGATATGTGCCAATGCTAGTGGTGATTGCAAAGTGAAGCCTTTATTGGTGTATCACTCTGAAACTCCCAGAGTGTTCAAGAAAAACAATGTCCTCAAGGCTAATTTGTGTGTGCTGTGGAGGGCAAACAGTAAGGCATGGGTCACTAGGGACTTTTTCTATGACTGGTTACATCATGCATTTGCTCCCAATGTGAAAAATTACCTAATTGAAAAGAAATTAGACCTTAAGTGCCTCCTGGTATTAGACAATGCTCCTGGTCATCCTTCAGACTTGGCAGAGCGACTTTCTAGGGACATGAGCTTCATTACGGTGAAGTTTTTGCCTCCTAATACCATTCCTCTCCTGCAGCCCATGGACCAGCAGGTTATTTCCAACTTCAAGAAACTGTACACAAAAGCTATGTTTGAAAGGTGCTTTGTAGTGACCTCAGAAACTCAACTGACTCTAAGAGAGTTTTGGAAAGATCATTTTACAATCCTCAATTGTGTAAACATTATAGGTAAGGCTTGGGAGGAAGTGACTAAGAGGACATTGAACTCTGCTTGGAAAAAACTGTGGCCAGAATGTGTAGACAAAAGGGATTTTGAAGGGTTTGAGGCTAACCCTGAGAATCCTATGCCAGTTGAGGAATCCATTGTGGCACTGGGGAAGTCCTTGGGGTTGGAGGTTAGTGGGGAGGATGTGGAAGAGTTGGTAGTGGAGGACAGTGAAGAACTAACCACTGATGAGCTGCTAGATCATCTTCAACAGCAAGAGGGCACACCTGAGGAAACTGCTTCGGAGGAGGGGAGAGAGAAATTGAAGAAGTTGCCTACTTCTAAGATAAAGGAAATGTGTGCAAAGTGGCTTGAAGTGCAAACCTTTTTTGATGAAAATCACCCTGACACAGCTACTGCAAGCCATGCTGGTGACTATTACACTGACACTGTTGTGAACCACTTTAGGAAAGTCATAAAGGAACGAGAGGTACAGGCCTCTATGGACAGATATGTTGTGTGACAGAAGTCCAGTGACTCTGAAGCTGGTCCTAGTGGCATTAAAAGAACAAGGGAAGTAACCCCAGAAAAAGACTTGCTGCCTCAAGTGCTAATGGAAGGGGATTCCCCTTCTAAACACTAACACCTCTCCCCTCCCATCAATCATCACCAGATCTTCAATAAAGGTAAGTGTCATGTAACTGTGCATGTAATCTTCAGTTTGTGTGTATTAAAATTAATATTTCATGTGGTAAAAATTTTTTTTTTCAATACTTTTGGGTGTCTTGCACGGATTAAAAAATTTGATTTCCATTATTTCTTATGGGGAAAATTAACTTGACTAACGATAATTCTGACTAACGATGAGCTCTCAGGAACGGATTAATATCACTGGTCGAGGGTCCACTGTATTTCTTACCTTAAATTGTGGGTGCTGGTGTTTGTGGATGATTGTGAAGAAAGTGGAGAGTCATGCTGTGGCCCTACTGGTCTGAGGTGGATGGTAGAGGTTCTGGTACTGAAGTTGATGGTTGTACTGGAGTGTGCATAAATTCAACTGACGGTAAGGCACCAGGTGCTCTAGACACCGTTTCAGGGTCAGTCAGTTAAATCAGTCAAGTCAGTCAGTCAAGTCAGTCAGTCAGTCAAGTCAGTCAGTCTGTCAAGTCAGTAAGTCAGTCAAGTCAGTCAGTCAAGTCAGTCAGTCAAGTCAGTAAGTCAGTCAGTCAGTCAGTCAGTCATGTCAGTGTCGCATGCAAAGAGTATGTACCCTTATTCGGAGCATGTGAACACACTCATAAAAGGCTACTTCCCCAACCAGCGAACCAGGTAACTAAGGGTCGGACGATCGGGGCCCCATTGTCAGATCAGTTCCTAGGTTCAGCCAATCATACAGGTCTCCCTCAACATTTGCGAGGGTTAGGGGATCAAGAGCCTCGCGAATGTTGAAAAATCGTGAATGTTGAAAAATCGCAAATGTTTGGTGCCCCAATATATTGCAGGGAAATATAATAAAATAATAAAATAAAATAATCTATGTATATACATGTATATACGTACATGCTCCTCCCACTCATATATTTGTCCAATCTCTTTTTAAAGCTACCCAAGGTCCTATCAAAGCTAAAACCTTGGGTAGCTTCACATTTAGGTTGGATAAATACATAAGTGAGAGGGGGTTGGATTTGAGCGGGACTTGCATATGAGTAAATAGAATGTTCAAAGCTTATAGCTTGGGTAGCTTTTATTCTGTTAGTGGGTTGGATTTGTGAAGGACCTGAATAGTATGGACCAACAGGTCTACTGATGTGTTCCTCCTTTCTTATGTTCTCATGAACAATCATAAAATACATACCTGAGAACATCGTAAAATATTGTACTGCCTCCATCACTGCCTCGTATTTTTATACAATTTCTTTCTTCAATTCTTTCGTGTTTCTCAGTTTCTTTACCAAAGGGCTAGTACTACCAAGTTTCTTTGAGCCCATGGTTAATTATGTAGCAGTTACAGTCAATCAACAAGCACCAAACACAATGAATTATTGTGAAATGTTTGGAAGAGCGCAGAGGATAATGCTCACTCCAGCATAAACAAAGCCATACTGACTGGCGATGCGTCTACCACCCACTGCTTCAACCCTCGTATTTATTATTATATTATTATTATTATTATTATTAGCAGTCATGAATGAGTTGATATTATTTATACTGTAGTTTAATAAATAATGAACAAACAAAACACTCACCACTCGTAGGGCAGACGAACTCTGATGACTTGCGATGGTTAAAAAAATTAAAATTAAAATTCTTTATCTCTCTATTGATATTACATGCAGTTACTGATGACAGTTGAATGGAGGTGATTATATGAAGTGTAACTGCATGGCATGAGACTAGCGTGTGGATTCTAAGTCTTCACTGCCTCAGGTGAGGCAGTAGGAGTAGTGGCAGGCTTCCTTGTGAAGAACATTGTGATGGGCAACTGAGACCGTTTCCTCTTCATATCTACAAACAGAGTTTGGTAGGGAATTATGGTCTTATCAAGGTCGTTCATCAACTTCAAAGCCCTCAACATCGATGGGTCTATGTCGTATATAAATTGTTTGAGCTGCGCTGTTATTCTCATCACCTGCATAAGTTTATCAAGGGTGAGAGCTTGAGGTTGATTGGCTTCAGCAACACTCTCCTCTTCTTCATCCTCATTCTCTGCCTGCACAATCTCCAACAATTCCTCATCATTTAGGCCCAGTGCATGTTCTTCAACCAGTTCTCTCACCTCACCCTCCTGCATGTCCTCGAACCCTTCACCACCAACTTGCCTTGCTAACTCCACAGTCTTCCTCACAGCTTTGTTAACCTCGTCTTGAGGAGCAAATCCAACAAAATCACACACACACTCTGGCCACACAGCCCTCCAACAACCATTCACCATCTGAGGTTGCAAATCCTTGACACTATCATGCACTATAGAGAGGCAGTCAGCGATGGTGAATTCCTTCCAATATTGAGTGACACTTGTATCTGGATCTGCATCCAACATGGTGTGGAGCCTTTGCATTGACCTACATGTGTAGTAGGCTTTAAATGTAGCTATCACACCCTGATCAAGAGGTTGTATCAGGGAGGTTGTGTTTGGCGGCATGAACACACCCTCAACATCATCACACATTCCCTCCAGTGATAGTGGGTGACCTGGAGCATTATCAAGAAGCAGGAGGATTTTGTTTGGGAGGCCCTTCTCTTGTAGATACGCCCGTACCTCCGTCAGGAAGCAGTGGTGAAACCAGTCTATACAGATGACGTTGGTGGTCCATGCTTTCAGATTGTTCGTCCAGAATACTGGAAGGAGATTCTTATTGCGTCCCTTCAGTGCTCTGGGGTTGGGACATTTATAAATAAAGCCTGGCTTTATCATGTGCCCAGCAGCATTAGCACATAGCATTAATGTGCATCGGTCTTCTGCAGCCTTGAACCCTGGTGCAATCTTTTCCTCCTTGGCAATGAAGGTCCTGGCAGGCATCTTCCAATACAGGGCTGTTTCATCCATATTCCACACCTGCTCAGGTGTGTATCCCTTCTCATCGATGATTTTTTTCAAAGCACCAGGGAATGCAGCTGCCAAAACGTGATCTGCCGATCTTGATTCTCCATTCATCTTCAGGTTGTGCAGGGAGAATCGTCTCTTAAATTTTTCAAACCATCCTTTACTTGCTAGGAAGTCAGGATAGCTAGGTTCTGCACTGGTGCTAGGCTCACAACTAGCCAACATATCATACAAAGTCTTTCCCTTTACATGAATCGAATTGCTGTCTATGGGATTTCCTTTTCTATTTTGGTCTGAAATCCACACAAATAATGCTGATTCCATCTTAGACATTACACTGTTTCTTACTTGTGACACTTGCTTGGCTGAGAGAGCAGCAGTAGATGCTAGTGCCGCCCTTATCTTCACCTCATTTTTCTTGACGGAGCGCACTGTGCTTTCGTTTACATTGAATAATTTTCCAATGGCAGAAATGCTCAAATTACTTGTCCAACACTTGTCTAGCAATTTCACCTTCTGCTCAAGATTCATGACTTTCTTTGAGCGCTTAGGGGTTGGCTCATCAATAGCGGTTACTGCTCCCATGAGGGCCACACTTTCACCACCACACAAACAGCCAAGACTGACTCGCACAGTGGCTGGAGACTGACTGGCTGAGTGAGTGAGTGGCGGGCGGGCGGGCGGGCGGGCGGGCGGGCTGGCTGCCAGTTGCGGGGGGTCGGAGGGAGGGTATTAGGGACGCGCGAGTGGCGGGAAACTCAAATATGATTTGGCGGCTGGGAATTTGACAGCTGGGAATTTGGCGGCTGAGAATTCGCGAATGTGTGAAGCCTGCGAAAGTTGAAAACACGAATGTTGAGGGAGACCTGTATTGTGGAACTGGCAATTGTGAAGGTACATGGATACTGCTCACATTCTCACCCTTGTCATTTTCACTCAGCTGCTGGTTGAACACAGTTGTCCATTCTGTCTCCAGGCTGTGTCTTTGCCTCTTTATTTACCGTGTTGTACACGTAAATTTCCAACTGTATACTATAGTGTACATACTTGTAAATACTTATAATCGCACTTGAAGGAAAATATAATTCTAAAGCATTTAGCTGTGTTTGTTCTGCTCCTTGCTCCCCTTTACACCCAGGATAACAGGCCTTTTTTGTTCCTGGGTTGTAATAGTCAAGTCATTCAGTCAGTCAGTAAGTCAGATATGGTAATTAAAAGATCAAAACATAATTCACAAACACAGCTAGCTTGTAGGAGAGAAGTGGAACTGAACACCTATTATTCACAAAGCTGGGATGGTGGTGTCGAGTGTCAGGGATGGTGGAAGGTCCCCCCCGCTCACCCACAACAAGGCAGCCGCTTGAGGTAGGAAATGGCCGTCACCAGATATCACATAATGACATACTATTTTATTCATTCTAGAGTATATATCAGGCTTCTATGCCATTTATATTGTTTATTATGTCATATTAGTTGAATTGTGATAGATAAATAAGCCATAGAGTTGATATTAGCAAAATCTTGAAGTATTTTGTCATGCCTTCTGAGAACCAGAACGGATTAATTGCATTTTAATTTAAATGAGGAAAACTGACTCAGCATACGAGCAAATCAGGATACGAGCAAAGTCATGGAACAGATTAAACTCTTAAGTAGAGGTTCCATTGTATGTTATAAAATATCTTCATAACATGTATATAATAGATAGCCGTCTGCAGCATCACACCACTTCATAACTAATTTCCTCATTCACTGATCTCTCAATCTTTCAATGAAAATCATAGAACTGATTTTATCCTCATATTTACTAACATGAGTTGGAGAGAGATTGATTCTACAGTGGAGAGAAACACAAGAAGTTAGATCTTTGGTTCAATTTTCCCACTTCTCATGATAAACCATCAACGATTGACATTTTGCTCAAGATAACCATTCCATTTTCTTAAACATAAAAGACAAGTCTTACCTATTTTACAGTAAGAGCACCTGGCAACGTTTAGTAGATTCTAATGATTCACTTAACAAGTATTCTTTCTGATCTCCATAACACAATACAGTAGAACCCCCGTATCTACTGATTTGGTACCTGTGGCTTCAGTTATCCATGGTTTATTGCGGCCCAAAAATATCTCTTAACTTTGCACAACAATGGCACCAAAGTGCAAAAGTAGAGAAGCTGGCAGTTCTTCAAAAGCCTAAGAGAAGCTGTGAAGTGCTTCCCATCAGTGAAAAAGTTTAATTGATAAATTGCTCTGCATAATTTATCAATTAAACTTTATAATAGGTATGTATAGGACTTATATGTAGGATTTGTTACTATGCGTGGTTTTGGTATCTGCAGCAGGTCCTTGGAACGTATCACCCGTGGATACGGGGATCCTGCTTTGTACCCAACATAATATTTTATTGGGACTACAATTCACATATGGTTGAGTGTCATCAAGTCATACAGAGAATAATCTTCACCTACACACTCAGGAAAAGTGAGGTAAGAACAATAAAAAATTACATGTCAGGTGCTGAAGCTGCACATAGCAGAGAACCACCGTCGGCCCACTGGTTCACTGAGTAGATTTAAAGTGATGTTTGATTGGTATGCTTCTAATGCAAGATTATGTGCCAAGGGTGTTGCAAAGATAAATGATTCCAGGTTCAGATGACTAGGACCTCATGTGCAAATGATTGCTGACTGCAGCCACCATAATCTTCATCTCTCCTTTTCTTTAAGTTTGTTGCCTTTCCAAGTCATGAGATGTGCATGTTTAATTTGGTGAATAATGTAGACACTGTTTTTGCTTATAATCAATATATACTTACTCTCAATATCTGCAATCCTCTCAAACAATCCACTGAGTCCACTTTATGTTAATAATCAAACCTGTGATCCCTCTCTATTAAACTTATTAAAGCCATATAGCATGAACTAATAGAATATTAAATTCTCTTGTATTCATTGTAAACTCTTAAATTTACAATTAAACTCACGTAAGTGACTGTATGCACTCATATTGTTATTGCTTTATTAATCCTAAGTTAGTCTTAAGTTTGCCCGAAATGCTCTGCATAGAAATGGGCTTTCTGCGTGTATGCCCAAATGTCATTCACCTTTGTAAATGACACATACACTGTTTGTCCTGGTGAATGACATACATCATCTGTCTTGGTGAATGACACATACATTGTTTGTCACAGTGAATGATACATAAATTGTTTGGGTTATGAATCTCACAAGCATAAATATTTTTACACTCACTGTATCAACATCCTACCTCAACATCAGCCTCTAACAATAATTTCCTACCAAGCTCCTGTCAACTACTTTATTTGCTGTTCTCTCACTGCAGACTAAATTATCAAGTGCCAGGAGTGTAGGCAACAAAGATGCCGACGTCTCCTAACTCATGATGCTGAAATAAGCTTATCTTGCATAAAACAAGACAGCAAATACACTGAATGAATTCTTTTTGACTAATGAAACAAACCTAGCTAGGAAAACCTCAAGCTCTCCTGTCCAGGCTAGTGATTACCTCACTAATAACCATCCAAGCTTGCTGTACCTATCTCCAACTACAGTGGAACCTTGGTACTCGAACAGCTTCCTTCTTGAACAATTCGGTATGTGAACGCTTTGTTTGGTAAACAAATCGTTTGGTAGTCGACCATTTGTTTGGCACTTGACCAAACACACACGACCTGCCAGAACTTTGTTGTAAACTATTTCGTGTTTCTTCACATTTTTGGTGTTTTTTATATTATTTGTATAAATAAGTCACCATGAGGCCTAAGAGGGTTAGTGATAACAGCAAATCAAAAAGATAACTGGTTGGGAAAAATCTGTTCTGTATTCGAACAGATCAGCACTTGAACAGCCTTCAGGATCCCATTAAATTTGAGTGCCAAGGTTCCACTGTACTTCAACTGAAGGTTACCTCTATAATTGTTACTGAAAAATAATGCAAGAAACAAAGAACATACTGTCCGAAGACCCGAAGAAGCCACCCTCTTCCCAAGACATGACCATGGAACAAGCAAGAAAGAAGATGACACCCCTTCCCCCCCCACCAGGGGTAGTCACTGCAATATCTCTGTACAAGATAGAAGAAAGACGAATGACACCTCTCCATCCAGGGAGCCACTGTGCAAGACTGAAGGATGATGATGAATGACACCCCCCACCAAGTGGGGCAATGCCGGGTCACCAACTGGACAAGACCCGGGCCGGGACAATACTGGGGAACCATTTCAATCAAAGAACATATACAGTGGACCCCCGCATAGCGAACTTAATCCGTGCAAGAGGGCTGGTCGTTATGCGAAATGTTCGCTATGCGAATTAATTTTCCCCATAAGAAATAATGGAAATAAAATTAATCCGTGCAAGACACCCAAAAGTATGAAAAAAAAAAATTTTTTACCACAAAAAAATGTTAATTTTAGTACACACAAACTGAAAAAGGCATGCACAATTACATGACACTTACTTTTATTGAAGATCTGGTGATGATTGATGGGATGGGAGGAGGGGAGAGAGAGTGTTAGTGTTTAGAAGGGGAATCCCCTTCCATTAACACTTGAGGAGGCAAGTCCTTTTCCGGGGTTACTTCCCTTCTTCTTTTAATGCCACTAGGACCAGCTTCAGAGTCACTGGACTTCTTTCTGTCCATAGAGCTCTGTACCTCCCGTTCCTTTACGATTTGTCTAAAATGGGCCATAACATTGTCATTGAAATAGTCACCAGCATGCCTTGCAACAGCTGTGTCAGGGTGATTTTCATCCATAAAGGTTTGCAGTTCAACCCACTGTGCACACATTTCCTTAATTTTTGAAGTAGGCACAATGGATTCCACAACTGGCATAGGCTTCTCAGGGTTAGCCCCAAACCCTTCAAAATCTTTCTTAATTTCCATACTAATTCTCACCCTTTTTACCACAGGGTTGGCACTAGAAGCTTTCTTGGGGCCCATGGTCACTTATTTTCAACAAACAGAACCGAAAACACTGTAATAATACGAAATATTCCGAGTGTATGCTTGAATGTTACCGCGGAGGCTAGCTGGTAAACAATGGGACAGGCGGCACATGTGAGGCTGGCCGAGGCCGCACATTGGACGCGTCTCGGACGAAGTTCGCTGAGCGGGTTTTTGTCTACTATGCGGGGCAAAATTTCAGCGAACAAAGCGTTCGCTATGCGGATTGTTCGCTATGCGATGCGTTCGCTATGCGGGGGTCCACTGTACCACCATTACAAGAAAGCTTCAATGTTATCACCAATTACTACAGCATTGTTCAATAAATCAACTGAAGCCAGAACCTTCCCTAACATACCTAACCTTTAAAAATCCATGCTGCAGTACTACGGTTTTGAGCTTAGTCAGTGCGTAGAACTAAACCATGAGCTCAGCTCACTCAGATAAGTTTTTTTATTATCTTATTATCACACCGGCCGATTCCCACCAAGGCAGGGTGGCCCGAAAAAGAAAAACTTTCACCATCATTCACTCCATCACTGTCTTGCCAGAAGGGTGCTTTACACTACAGTTTTTAAACTGCAACATTAACACCCCTCCTTCAGAGTGCAGGCACTGTACTTCCCATCTCCAGGACTCAAGTCCGGCCTGCCGGTTTCCCTGAATCCCTTCATAAATGTTACTTTGCTCACACTCCAACAGCACGTCAAGTATTAAAAACCATTTGTCTCCATTCACTCCTATCAAACACGCTCACGCATGCCTGCTGGAAGTCCAAGCCCCTCGCACACAAAACCTCCTTTACCCCGTCCCTCCAACCCTTCCTAGGCCGACCCCTACCCCGCCTTCCTTCCACTACAGACTGATACACTCTTGAAGTCATTCTGTTTCGCTCCATTCTCTCTACATGTCCGAACCACCTCAACAACCCTTCCTCAGCCCTCTGGACAACAGTTTTGGTAATCCCGCACCTCCTCCTAACTTCCAAACTACGAATTCTCTGCATTATATTCACACCACACATTGCCCTCAGACATGACGTCTCCACTGCCTCCAGCCTTCTCCTCGCTGCAACATTCATCACCCACGCTTCACACCCATATAAGAGCGTTGGTAAAACTATACTCTCATACATTCCCCTCTTTGCCTCCAAGGACAAAGTTCTTTGTCTCCACAGACTCCTAAGTGCACCACTCACTCTTTTTCCCTCATCAATTCTATGATTCACCTCATCTTTCATAGACCCATCCGCTGACACGTCCACTCCCAAATATCTGAATACGTTCACCTCCTCCATACTCTCTCCCTCCAATCTGATATTCAATCTTTCATCACCTAATCTTTTTGTTATCCTCATAACCTTACTCTTTCCTGTATTCACCTTTAATTTTCTTCTTTTGCACACCCTACCAAATTCATCAACCAATCTCTGCAACTTCTCTTCAGAATCTCCCAAGAGCACAGTGTCATCAGCAAAGAGCAGCTGTGACAACTCCCACTTTGTGTGTGATTCTTTATCTTTTAACTCCACGCCTCTTGCCAAGACCCTCGCATTTACTTCTCTTACAACCCCATCTATAAATATATTAAACAACCACGGTGACATCACACATCCTTGTCTAAGGCCTACTTTTACTGGGAAAAAATTTCCCTCTTTCCTACATACTCTAACTTGAGCCTCACTATCCTCGTAAAAACTCTTCACTGCTTTCAGTAACCTACCTCCTACACCATACACTTGCAACATCTGCCACATTGCCCCCCTATCCACCCTGTCATACGCCTTTTCCAAATCCATAAATGCCACAAAGACCTCTTTAGCCTTATCTAAATACTGTTCACTTATATGTTTCACTGTAAACACCTGGTCCACACACCCCCTACCTTTCCTAAAGCCTCCTTGTTCATCTGCTATCCTATTCTCCGTCTTACTCTTAATTCTTTCAATTATAACTCTACCATACACTTTACCAGGTACACTCAACAGACTTATCCCCCTATAATTTTTGCACTCTCTTTTATCCCCTTTGCCTTTATACAAAGGAACTATGCATGCTCTCTGCCAATCCCTAGGTACCTTACCCTCTTCCATACATTTATTAAATAATTGCACCAACCACTCCAAAACTATATCCCCACCTGCTTTTAACATTTCTATCTTTATCCCATCAATCCCGGCTGCCTTACCCCCTTTCATTTTACCTACTGCCTCACGAACTTCCCCCACACTCACAACTGGCTCTTCCTCACTCCTACAAGATGTTATTCCTCCTTGCCCTATACACGAAATCACAGCTTCCCTATCTTCATCAACATTTAACAATTCCTCAAAATATTCCTTCCATCTTCCCAATACCTCTAACTCTCCATTTAATAACTCTCCTCTCCTATTTTTAACTGACAAATCCATTTGTTCTCTAGGCTTTCTTAACTTGTTAATCTCACTCCAAAACTTTTTCTTATTTTCAACAAAATTTGTTGATAACATCTCACCCACTCTCTCATTTGCTCTCTTTTTACATTGCTTCACCACTCTCTTAACTTCTCTCTTTTTCTCCATATACTCTTCCCTCCTTGCATCACTTCTACTTTGTAAAAACTTCTCATATGCTAACTTTTTCTCCCTTACTACTCTCTTTACATCATCATTCCACCAATCGCTCCTCTTCCCTCCTGCACCCACTTTCCTGTAACCACAAACTTCTGCTGAACACTCTAACACTACATTTTTAAACCTACCCCATACCTCTTCGACCCCATTGCCTATGCTCTCATTAGCCCATCTATCCTCCAATAGCTGTTTATATCTTACCCTAACTGCCTCCTCTTTTAGTTTATAAACCTTCACCTCTCTCTTCCCTGATGCTTCTATTCTCCTTGTATCCCATCTACCTTTTACTCTCAGTGTAGCTACAACTAGAAAGTGATCTGATATATCTGTGGCCCCTCTATAAACATGTACATCCTGAAGTCTACTCAACAGTCTTTTATCTACCAATACATAATCCAACAAACTACTGTCATTTCGCCCTACATCATATCGTGTATACTTATTTATCCTCTTTTTCTTAAAATATGTATTACCTATAACTAAACCCCTTTCTATACAAAGTTCAATCAAAGGGCTCCCATTATCATTTACACCTGGCACCCCAAACTTACCTACCACACCCTCTCTAAAAGTTTCTCCTACTTTAGCATTCAAGTCCCCTACCACAATTACTCTCTCACTTGGTTCAAAGGCTCCTATACATTCACTTAACATCTCCCAAAAATCTGTGAGTGGTAAATTTTGGCATGGATATAAATAACAAAAAAAGGCACAATACTGTGACTGGAACGATACACAAATAACCCGCACATAGAAGAGAGGAGATTACAATGACGTTTCAGTCTGACTTGGACCATTTACAAAGTCACACTAATGAAAAAGAGAGGAGGGAGTATATATGGTCCAAGTCGGACTGAAATGTTGTCGTAAGCCCCTCTCTTCTATGTGTGGGTTATTTGGCGTAGATATGAGAGAAAGGGCCTATGTGGTTAGTTTGCACCATATAAAAAAAAATCCTGCTGCATGCAGTGCATGTTGGGAAAACAAAACTATGACTGTGTTTAGGCTTTAAAATACCAATTTTGTATTTATTTTCAGATGGTTTTTATCGTTCAATTCTCAGTTTCTTGGTGTCATTTGATAGTATGGATGATATATTACAGAAATAAAGATATTTTGATTTGTTTCAGGAATGGAAGTAGCTTGAAACTGAGCTCAAAGTAAAAGATATATTTGATTTTTGTCAATATTCGAAGGGACAGTAATCATGTCACTCGTCTAATACGTGTCCAACTGACTAATACACATTCATAAATGCAGTGACATTATTTATATAATTATTACAGTAATACAGTAGCCTCCATAACAATAAAACTATTTTTGTGAATAAAAATTCAACACAGAAAGCAAGTGTAATATAGGAGAGGCCTGATAACATGACTAATGAACAGAGGAAATGTTGTGCTAATACCAGGACTGTCTACATTGTTTATTCTGGACCCTATTAATAAATTGGGAAGTTGAAATAGTTAAACGGGCAGTTTCTTAGCAACACAGCTAAGAGTCTGGTCGACTGGGACAATGGAACTGGCCTAAAATAGGACTCGTAGTGAGAAAAAAAATCACTGTTGCATAAATATTGCCAAGGCAACAAACTTTTGCAAAAGCAAAATTCTGTAAATTTTCCATCAAATTTAGCACTTTTGGTGTCATTACCTTCTGAAAAAGATTCTCTACCATTTCATTTTTGGGGGGAGGGGGGAATGGGGAGATTTTTGTACCCTGAGAACAATTTTCAGATTGGCTGTCTGGACCCTCAATTTCTAACTTTCTTCTACTTTCTAAAAATCTTTGAAAAAATAATATACAATAGACCAACAATTAATAAAGGTTCTTTTTGCACATTTTCTCCATGACACTACAGCCTCTCCTCACTTAGCGACATACTTGTTTACCGATGACTCGGACTTACGACGGGCTGTCTGACCAGTATGCATACCTAAATAATGTACAGTAGACCCTCGTTTTTCTTAATTAATCTGTTCCAGAGAGTGTGACTAATGGCGAAATTGACGATTTGCGAAACCATTTTCCCTATAAGAAATAATGCAAATCCAATTAATCTGTTTCAGACTAAAAGTATTAACAAAAAAATACTTTTTTTACATGAAATACAGATTTACATACACAGAAAACAATGAGACATGAAGTATAAAGCAATAACAACATCACACTTACCTTTATTGAAGGCTCTTGTTGGCAGCAGGGGGTGTGTGTTTGGAGACAGGACAAGATAATCATTCAATAGGACACTAATATCAACTCTATGGCTTATTTATCTATCACAGTTCATCTAATATGACATAATAAACGATATTAATAACAAAGAAACATGACATATACTCTAGAATGAATAAAAAATGTCATTACGAATGTCACGTGTGGTGTTGTGTTTTGTTTTTGGGTGTATAAGGGCCACTGAAAGCATAAGCTGTACATAGGGTGGTGGAGGCAGCAGTGTTGTCAGTAGCCCTGTATAATTCCAACAACATTGGAGGAGTTAGGTTCGTGCTGTCCATTTTCTATCGATTAATTGCTTAACTTACTTGCTACACTGTTAATGCTACACTTTATCACTGGCTGGTGCTATATCCTTTATTGACTCATGCTGCTTTAGTATCATATATATCGTAGAATCACTGAATCACTGAAGAAGGTACATTCTCCCCTCTCTCTTCCTCCTCCACTTTGGTACTTTGCTACGAGTTCATACAAAATGTATCGTATGAATGCGTGGAATCGTCCTCACTTGCTGATAAACAATGGCACACTGGCTGTGAATGGAGTGTGGGGCTGCTTGGGACCGTATATACGCTTCTGGGACGAACGACCATTTGCAAGCCAAATGACGATTCACGAGTCAATATTTTGACAAAAAAAAAGTGACAATTTTCGAAAATTATGACTTCTGATGCTTACAAAAAATGAGGGTCCACTATATATTAGAGCTGATTTCATCTATTCTGTTTATTACAATACAGTAGGGCCCCACTTATACGGCATGTTAGGTTCCAGACTACAGCAGTAAAGCAAAAATCCCCATAGAGTGGAATGCCCTATTTTTCCACTTTTTTTTTCCCCCAACAAACCGGCCGTATCCCACCAAGGCAGGGTGGCCCAAAAAGAAAAACAAAAGTATTTCTTTTTAAATTTAGTAATGTATACAGGAGAAGGGGTTACTAGCCCCTTGCTCCCGGCATTTTAGTTGCCTCTTACAACATGCATGGCTTACGGAGGAAGAATTCTGTTCCACTTCCCCATGGAGATAACAGGAAATAAACAAGAACTAGTAAGAAAATAGAAGAAAACCCAGAGGGGTGTGTATATATACAGTGGAACCTCAAAAATCGAATGTATCACATATCGAACGTTTCGAAAATAAGACCATTTTTCGGACAAACTGTGTCCCTATTATCGAACGCACCCCTTATTTCGGACCGCCGGGTATGGGACCTGTCTGCCGGCCCGCTCTGTCCGCGTCCCTGCGCAGGCGCCGTGAGCAGTCTAGCTTTGTTTATGCTTGAGTGAACACTAACCTGCGCTCTCATTCACACATTTTACGATTATTTCGTTGTGTTTAGTGCTTGTGGGACTGTGAAATAAGCTACCATGGGTCCAAAGAAACTTGCTAGTGGTACCCCTGTGGTAAAGAAAGTGAAAAACACCATAGATGTGAAGAAGGAAATAATACAGAAGTATGAGAGTGGTGTGAGACTTGTTGAGCTTGCCAGGATGTATGGGAAAAACAAGTCGACCATCGGTTCTATCCTGGCAAAGAAAGAACAAATCAAGGAAGCTGATGTTGCGAAAGGTGTTAATATGCTAACCAAAAAAAGACCACAAATAGCTGAAGAGGTTGAGAAGTTGTTGCTGGTGTGGATCAAGGATAAAGAGATTGCAGATGATAGTGTTTCAGAGACGATTATTTGCAAAAAGGCAAGGAAGTTGCATGCCGATCTGGTACAGAAAACTCCTGGAACCAGTGCTGATAGTGAATTTAAGGCCAGCAGAGGCTGGTTTGACAGATTTAAGAAGCGTAGTGGCATACACAATGTTGTAAGACACGGTGAGGCAGCCAGTTCAGACAAACGGGCGGCTGAGAAGTTTGTACAGGAGTTTAAGGGGTACATAGACAGTGAAGAACTCAAACCTGAACAAGTGTTTAATTGTGACGAAACAGGCTTGTTTTGGAAGAAAATGCCAAAGAGGACCTTCATCACACAGGAGGCAAAGGCACTGCCAGGATACAAGCCTATGAAAGACAGGCTTACTCTTTTATTCTGCACTAATGCTAGTGGTGATTTTAAAGTGAAGTCTTTACTTGTGCATCATTCAGAAAATCCCAGAGTGTTTAAGAAAAACAATGTCTTTAAGAACAAGTAATGTGTCTTGTGGAAAGCTAATCATAAGGCATGGGTCACAAGACAAATTTTCAAAGAGTGGGTCTATGAAGTGTTTGGCCCCAGAGTGAAAAAATACCTCCAGGAAAAGAAATTGCCACTCAAGTGCCTCCTGTTAATGGACAATGCTCCTCCTCATCCTCCAAACTTATTAGACCTCTTGTCTAAGGACTTCAGTTTTATAAAAGTAAAGTTCTTGCCTCCTAACACCACTCCTCTCCTCCAGCCCATGGACCAGCAGGTCATTTCTAACTTCAAAAAACTCTACACAAAAGCAGTGTTTGAAAAGTGCTTTGAAGTGACCACAGACACTAAGTTGACCCTAAGAGAGTTCTGGAGGAATCACTTCAACATCTACAACTCCATAAGCCTTATAGGTAAGGCTTGGGAGGGAGTGACTTCCAGGACTTTGAACTCTGCTTGGAGACAATTGTGGCCAGATTGTGTCCAAAAGAGGGATTTTGAAGTGTTTGAGGCTGACCCTGGCCCTGTCCCTGACCCAGCTCACCCTCTGCCTGTTGTGGACTCTATTGTGGCATTGGGGAACACCCTGGGGTTGGAGGTGAGTGGTGAGGATGTGGAAGAGTTGGTGGAGGACCACAGGGAAGAGCTAACCACTGAAGAGCTGCAAGAGCTTCATCTGGAGCAGTATCAGACCACAGCTGAGGAACTTGCTTCAGAGGAGGAGGGAGTGGATGAGGTGCCTTCTTCAAAGATTAAGGAGATTTGTGCCAAGTGGAACGATGTCCAAATGTTTGTGCAGAAGTACCACCCTGAGCAAGCTGAAACAAGCCATCTTTGCAACAAGTTCAGTGACAGAACCATGTCCCATTTTAGGAAAATGTTCAAGAGGCACCAGAAACACAGGACTGTGGACAGTTATTTTGTGAGACAGGGGTCCAGTGACTCAAGCTGGTCCTAGTGGCATTAAAAGACAGAGAAGGAAAGTAACCCCAGAGAGGGCTTTACCTGAAGTCCTCATGGAGGGGGATTCTCCTTCCAAACACTAACCCCAACTCCCTCTCTCGTCCTCCCTATCTTCCAGATGCCATCACCAATCTTCAATAAAGGTAAGTAAAAAACTATAGTATTTGTTGTATGTAAAACTGTAATTAATCTCTATAAAATGTATTTTTTGTGTGAATATTTTTGAGTTTCTGGAACGGATTAATTGTATTTCCATTATTTCTTAAGGGAAATATTGCTTCGAATTTCAGACTTTTCGAATTTAGAACTAGCTCCTGGGACAGATTAAGTTTGATTTTTGAGGTTCCAATGTGTGTGTGTGTGTGTGTGTGTGTGTGTGTGTGTGTGTGTGTGTGTGTGTGTGTGTGTGTGTGTGTGTGTGTGTGTGTGTGTGTGTGTGTGTGTGTGTGTGTGTGTTATATATATATATATATATATATATATATATATATACAGTGGACCCCCGGTTAACGATTTTAATCCGTGCAAGAGGGGTAATTGTTATGCGAAATAATCGCTATGTGAATGAATTTTCCCCATAAGAAATAATGGAAATCAAATTAATCCGTGCAAGACACCCAAAAGTATGAAAAAAAAAATTTTACCACATGAAATATACATTTTCCCACACACAAAGAGAAGGATACATGCACAATAGTAGAGTAGTACATGCACAGTATATATTGTGCATGTACTAGTCTACTAAATGAAGAATAAATGACACTTACCTTTATTGAAGATGCAGCAATGACTGATGAGACACTGTGTCCTGGGAGTGCCTTTTCCTCCTGAGTACTGTAGGTCCTGTTTGGCATTTTCTTCCAGAACAGGCCTTATCACACTGTGTATGCCACTACGATTCTTAAATCTCTCAAACCAACCTTTGCTGGCTTTAAATTCACCAATATGAGCACTAGTTCCAGGCATTTTTCCCTGTTCACCTGGGTGTTAGTTGACTTGTGTGGGTTGCATCCTGGGAGACAAGATTAAGGACCCCAATGGAAATAAGTTAGACAGTCTTCGATGACACTGACTTTTTTGGGTTATCCTGGGTGGCAAATCCTCTGGGGTTAATTGTTTCTTGGTATTCTCAATAAGCCACACCAACAACGGTGCTACAGCAGCAGCAGCAGCTGACAGTGCAGCAGCAGCAGCAGCTGTACCACCAATAGTAGCGATGGTTGATTGGGGTTTATTATACAACCTGGCCAGCTCGGAGACATGCACTCCACTTTCATACTTATCAATGATCTTTTTCTTCATCTCTATTGTAATTCTCACCCTTATTGCTGTAGGGTTGGCACTAGAAGCTTTCTTGGGGCCCATGGTCACTTATTTTCCAGAAAAAGCACCGAAAACACTGTAATAATACGAAATATTCCGATTGTATGCTTGGATGTTACCGCGGAGGCTGGCTGGTAAACAATGCCACCGGCGGAACATGTGAGCGTGGCTCAGGCCGCACATTGGACGCGTCTCGGACGAAAATCGGTAAGCGGGTTTTTAAGCGGTATGTGAGGTAAAATTTTTGCAATTAAAGTAAGCGGTATGCGAAATAATCGCTATGTGATGCCATCGTTATGCGAGGGTCCACTGTATATGTACATATATATATATATATATATATATATAATTATATATATGTATATATATATAATGTATATATATATAATGTATATATATATAATATATATATATATAATATATATATATATACATATATATATATATACATATATATATATATATATATATATATATATAAGAATATAAGAACGAAGGAACACTGCAGAAGGCCTACTGGCCCATGCGAGGCAGGTCCAAGTCTCCTACCAGCTTAAGCCAATGCACCCAACCTAGTCAGGTCAGGTCACATTGACTTAAGGGAGGAACACGGCAACCGACCTGGTAGCACAAGCTATCAGGTCCAACTCACACCCACCCACATCCACTCATGTATTTATCCAACCTATTTTTAAAGCTACACAACGTTCTGGCCTCTATAACTGTACTCGGGAGTTTGTTCCACTCATCCACAACTCTATTACCAAACCAGTACTTTCCTATATCCTTCCTGAATCTGAATTTTTCCAACTTAAAACCATTGCTGCGAGTCCTGTCTAGGCTAGATATTTTCAGCACACTATTTACATCCCCTTTATTTATTCCTGTCTTCCATTTATACACCTCAATCATATCCCCCCTAATTCTACGTCTTACTAGAGAGTGCAGATTCAGGGCCCTTAGTCTATCCTCATAGGGAAGGTTTCTGATACATGGGATCAACTTTGTCATCCTCCTTTGTACATTTTCCAGAGAATTTATATCCATTCTGTAATACGGTGACCAAAACTGTGCAGCATAATCTAAATGAGGCCTAACCAAGGATGTATAGAGTTGAAGAACAACCTGAGGACTCCTATTATTTATGCTTCTTGATATGAAGCCAAGGATTCTATTAGCTTTATTGCGAACACTTATGCACTGCTGTCTTGGTTTCAGATTACTGCTAACCAGAACTCCTAAATCATTTTCGCAATCCGTAATATTAAGATCTACATTATTTAGTTTATATGTGGCATGGTAATTGTCCTGTCCAACATTTAGAACTTTGCATTTGTCTATATTAAACTGCATCTGCCACTTCTCCGACCACTGCATCAGTCTATTCAAATCTTCCTGGAGTGCTCGAATGTCCTCGTCAGAATGAATTCGACGGCCTATTTTGGTGTCATCGGCAAACTTGCCGATGTCGCTCTTTATGCCCTCATCTATGTCATTTATGTAGATTGTGAACAGCAGGGGGCCCAACACTGACCCCTGTGGAACACCGCTCGTGACGCTTCCCCACTCTGATTTCTCCCCATTTATGCAAACTCTCTGCTGCCTATTTGTCAACCATGCCTCTATCCAGGAAAAAATTTCTCCTCCTATTCCATGTGCCTTAATTTTCCTCAATAGTCTCTGAAGTGGGACCCTGTCAAAAGCCTTACTGAAGTCCATATACACAATTATATATATATATATATATATATATATATATATATATATATATATATATATATATATATATATATATATATATATATATATATATATATATATATATATATATATATATATTTATATTTTTTTTTTCAACAAGTCGGCCGTCTCCCACCGAGGCAGGGTGACCCAAAAAAGAAAGAAAATCCCCAAAAAGAAAATACTTTCATCATTATTCAACACTTTCACCACACTCGCACATTATCACTGTTTTTGCAGAGGTGCTCAGAATACAACAGTCTAGAAGCATACACATATAAAGATACACAACATATCCCTCCAAACTGCCAATATCCCAAACCCCTCCTTTAAAGTGCAGGCATTGTACTTCCCATTTCCAGGACTCAAGTCCGACTATATGAAAATAACCGGTTTCCCTGAATCCCTTCACTAAATATTACCCTGCTCACACTCCAACAGATCGTCAGGTCCCAAGTACCATTCGTCTCCATTCACTCCTATCTAACACGCTCACGCACGCTTGCTGGAAGTCCAAGCCCCTTACCCACAAAACCTCCTTTACCCCCTCTCTCCAACCCTTTTGAGGACGACCCCTACCCCGCCTTCCTTCCCCTATAGATTTATATGCTTTCCATGTCATTCTACTTTGATCCATTCTCTCTAAATGACCAAACCACCTCAACAACCCCTCCTCTGCCCTCTGACTAATACTTTTATTAACTCCACACCTTCTCCTAATTTCCACACTCCAAATTTTCTGCATAATATTTACACCACACATTGCCCTTAAACAGGACATCTCCACTGCCTCCAACCGTCTCCTCGCTGCTGCATTTACCACCCAAGCATCACACCCATATAAGAGTGTTGGTACTACTATACTTTCATACATACCCTTCTTTGCCTCCATAGATAACGTTTTTTGACTCCACATATACCTCAACGCACCACTCACCTTTTTTTCCCTCATCAATTCTATGATTAACCTCATCCTTCATAAATCCATCCGCCGACACGTCAACTCCCAAGTATCTGAAAACATTCACTTCTTCCATACTCCTCCTCCCCAATTTGATATCCAATTTTTCTTTATCCAAATCATTTGACACCCTCATCACCTTACTCTTTTCTATGTTCACTTTCAACTTTCTACCTTTACACACATTCCCAAACTCATCCACTAACCTTTGCAATTTTTCTTTAGAATCTCCCATAAGCACAGTATCATCAGCAAAAAGTAACCGTGTCAATTCCCATTTTGAATTTGATTCCCCATAATTTAATCCCACCCCTCTCCCAAACATGGTGACATTACACATCCCTGTCTAAGACCTACTTTTACCGGGAAGTATTCTCCCTCTCTTCTACACACTCTAACCTGAGCCTCACTATCCTCATAAAAGCTCTTTACAGCATTTAGTAACTTACCACCTATTCCATATACTTGCAACATCTGCCACATTGCTCCTCTATCCACTCTATCATATGCCTTTTCTAAATCCATAAATGCAATAAAAACTTCCCTACCTTTATCTAAATACTGTTCACATATATGCTTCAATGTAAACACTTGATCTACACATCCCCTACCCACTCTGAAGCCTCCTTGCTCGTCCGCAATTCTACATTCTGT
Organism: Cherax quadricarinatus; assembly: GCF_038502225.1. Taxonomy (NCBI): domain Eukaryota; kingdom Metazoa; phylum Arthropoda; class Malacostraca; order Decapoda; family Parastacidae; genus Cherax; species Cherax quadricarinatus. The sequence goes on along the minus strand of NC_091310.1, from coordinate 8,637,443 downwards.
CTTACCTCTAATTCTTTCAATTATAACCCTACCGTATACTTTTCCTGGTATACTCAGTAAACTTATTCCTCTATAATTTTTACAATCTCTTTTGTCCCCTTTCCCTTTATATAAAGGGACTATACATGCTCTCTACCAATCCCTAGGTACCTTCCCCTCTTTCATACATTTATTAAACAAAAGTACCAACCACTCCAACACTATATCCCCCCCTGCTTTTAACATTTCTGTCATGATCCCATCAGTTCCAGCTGCTTTACCCCCTTTCATTTTACGTAATGCCTCACGTACCTCCCCCACACTTACATTCTGCTCTTCTTCACTCCTAAAAGATGGTATACCTCCCTGACCAGTGCATGAAATTACTGCCTCTGTTTCTTCCTTAACATTTAAAAGTTCCTCAAAATATTCTCGCCATCTACCCAATACCTCCATCTCCCCATCTGCTAACTCCCCTACTCTGTTTTTAACTGACAAATCCATATTTTCCCTAGGCTTTCTTAACTTGTTTAACTCACTCCAAAATTTTTTCTTATTTTCATTAAAATTTCTTGACAGTGCCTCTCCCACTCTATCATCTGCTCTCCTTTTGCACTCTCTCACCACTCTCTTTACCTTTCTTTTACTCTCCATATACTCTGCTCTTCTTATAACACTTCTGCTTTGTAAAAACCTCTCATAAGCTACCTTTTTCTCTTTTATCACACCCTTTACTTCATCATTCCACCAATCACTCCTCTTTCCTCCTGCCCCCACCCTCCTATAACCACAAACTTCTGCCCCACATTCTAATACTGCATTTTTAAAACTATTCCAACCCTCTTCAACCCCCCCACTACTCATCTTTGCACTAGCCCACCTTTCTGCCAATAGTCGCTTATATCTCACCCGAACTTCCTCCTCCCTTAGTTTATACACTTTCACCTCCCTCTTACTTGTTGTTGCCACCTTCCTCTTTTCCCATCTACCTCTTACTCTAACTGTAGCTACAACTAAATAATGATCCGATATATCAGTTGCCCCTCTATAAACATGTACATCCTGGAGCCTACCCATCAACCTTTTATCCACCAATACATAATCTAATAAACTACTTTCATTACGTGCTACATCATACCTTGTATATTTATTTATCCTCTTTTTCATAAAATATGTATTACTTATTACCAAATTTCTTTCTACACATAGCTCAATTAAAGGCTCCCCATTTACATTTACCCCTGGCACCCCAAATTTACCTACTACTCCTTCCATAACATTTTTACCCACTTTAGCAATGAAATCCCCAACCACCATTACTCTCACACTTGATTCAAAACTCCCCACGCATTCACTCAACATTTCCCATAATCTCTCTCTCTCCTCTACACTTCTCTCTTCTCCAGGTGCATACGCGCTTATTATAACCCACTTTTCACATCCAATCTTTATTTTACTCCACATAATCCTTGAATTAATACATTTATAGTCCCTCTTTTCCTGCCATAGCTTATCCTTCAACATTATTGCTACTCCTCCTTTAGCTCTAACTCTATTTGAAACCCCTGACCTAATCCCATTTATTCCTCTCCACTGAAACTCTCCCACCCCCTTCAGCTTTGTTTCACTTAAAGCCAGGACATCCAGCTTCTTCTCATTCATAGCATCCACAATCATCTCTTTCTTATCATCTGCACAACATCCACGCACATTCAGACTTCCCACTTTGACAATTTTCTTCTTCTTATTCTTTTTAGTAATCTTTACAGGAAAAGGGGTTACTAGCCCATTGTTCCCGGCATTATAGTTGACTTTTACAACACGCATGGCTTACGGAGGAAAGATTCTTATTCCACTTCCCCATGGATATAAAAGGAAAATTAATAAGACCAAGAACTATTAAGATAAAATCAAAGAAAACTCAGATGAGTGTGTATAAATAAATGTGTACATGTATGTGTAGTGTGACCTAAGTGTAAGTAGAAGTAGCAAGACATGCCTGTAATCTTGCATATTTATGAGACAGACAAAAGACATCAGCAATCCTACCATCATGTAAAACAATCACAGGCTTCATTTTACACTCACTTGGCAGGACGGTATATATATATATATATATATATATATATATATATATATATATATATATATATATATATATATATATATATATATATATATATATATATATATATATATATATATGTATATATATATATATATATATATATATGTATATATATATATATATATATATATATATATATATATATATATATATATATATATATATATATATATATATATATATATATATACTGTATATATATATATATATATATATATATATATATATATATATATATATATATATATATATATATATATATATATATATATATATACTGTATATATATATATACTGTATATATATATATATATATATATATATATATATATATATATATATATATATATATATATATATATATATATATATATATATATATATATATATATATATATATATATATATATATATATATATATATATATATATATATATATATATATATATATATATATATATATATATATATATATATATATATATATATATATATATATATATATATATATATATATATACTGTATATATATATATATATATATATATATATATATATATATATATATATATATATATATATATATATATATATATATATATATATATATATATATATATATATATATATATATATATATATATATATATATATACTGTATATATATATATATATATATATATATATATATATGTATATATATATATATATATATATATATATATACTGTATATATATATATATATATATATATATATACAAACATATATATATATATATATATATATATATATATATATATATATATATATATATATATATATATATATATATATATATATATGAATGTGCGTGGATGTTGTGCAAATGATAAGAAAGAGATGATTGTGGATGTTATGAATGAGAAGAAGCTGGATTTCCTGGCTTTAAGTGAAACAAAGCTGAAGGGGGTGGGAGAGTTTCAATGGAGAGGAATAAATGGGATTAGGTCAGGGGTTTCAAATAGAGTTAGAGCTAAAGAAGGAGTAGCAATAATGTTGAAGGATAAGCTATGGCAGGAAAAGAGGGACTACAAATGTATAAATTCAAGGATTATGTGGAGTAAAATAAAGATTGGATGTGAAAAGTGGGTTATAGTAAGCGTGTATGCACCTGGAGAAGAGAGAAGTGTAGAGGAGAGAGAGAGAGAGATTCTGGGAAATGTTGAGTGAATGCGTGGGGAGTTTTGAATCAAGTGTGAGAGTAATGGTGGTTGGGGATTTCAATGCTAAAGTGGGTAAAAATGTTGTGGAGGGAGTAGTAGGTAAATTTTGGGTGCCAGGGGTAAATGTAAATGGGGAGCCTTTAATTGAGCTATGTGTAGAAAGAAATTTGGTAATAAGTAATACATATTTTATGAAAAAGAGGATAAATAAATATACAAGGTATGATGTAGCATGTAATGAAAGTAGTTTGTTAGATTATGTATTGGTGGATAAAAGGTTGATGGGTAGGCTCCAGGATGTACATGTTTATAGAGGGGCAACTGATATATCGGATCATTATTTAGTTGTAGCTACAGTTAGAGTAAGAGGTAGATGGGAAAAGAGGAAGGTGGCAAGAACAAGTAAGAGGGAGGTGAAAGTGTATAAACTAAGGGAGGAGGAAGTTCGGGCGAGATATAAGCGACTATTGGCAGAAAGGTGGGCTAGTGCAAAGATGAGTAGTGGGGGGGTTGAAGAGGGTTGGAATAGTTATAAAAATGCAGTATTAGAATGTGGGGCAGAAGTTTGTTGTTATAGGAGGGTGGGGGTAGGAGGAAAGAGGAGTGATTGGTGGAATGATGAAGTAAAGGGTGTGATAAAAGAGAAAAAGGTAGCTTACGAGAGGTTTTTACAAAGCAGAAGTGTTACAAGAAGAGCAGAGTATATGGAGAGTAAAAGAAAGGTGAAGAGAGTGGTGAGAGAGTGCAAAAGGAGAGCAGATGAAAGAGTGGGAGAGGCACTGTCAAGAAATTTTAATGAAAATAAGAAAAAATTTTGGAGTGAGTTAAACAAGTTAAGAAAGCCTAGGGAAAGTATGGATTTGTCAGTTAAAAACAGAGTAGGGGAGTTAGTAGATGGGGAGATGGAGGTATTAGGTAGATGGCGAGAATATTTTGAGGAACTTTTAAATGTTGAGGAAGAAAGGGAGGCGGTAATTTCATGCACTGGCCAGGGAGGTATACCATCTTTTAGGAGTGAAGAATGTAAGTGTGGTGGAGGTACGTGAGGCATTACGTAGAATGAAAGGAGGTAAAGCAGCTGGAACTGATGGGATCATGACAGAAATGTTAAAAGCTGGGGGGGATATATTGTTGGAGTGGTTGGTACTTTTGTTTAATAAATGTATGAAAGAGGGGAAGGTACCTAGGGATTGGCGGAGAGCATGTATAGTCCCTTTATATAAAGGGAAGGGGGACAAAAGAGATTGTAAAAATTATAGAGGAATAAGTTTACTGAGTATACCAGGAAAAGAATACGGTAGGGTTATAATTGAAAGAATTAGAGGTAAGACAGAATGTAGGATTGCGGATGAGCAAGAAGGCTTCAGAGTGGGTAGGGGATGTGTAGATCAAGTGTTTACATTGAAGCATATATGTGAACAGTATTTAGATAAAGGTAGGGAAGTTTTTATTGCATTTATGGATTTAGAAAAGGCATATGATAGAGTGGATAGAGGAGCAATGTGGCAGATGTTGCAAGTATATAGAATAGGTGGTAAGTTACTAAATGCTGTAAAGAGCTTTTATGAGGATAGTGAGGCTCAGGTTAGGGTGTGTAGAAAAGAGGGAGACTACTTCCCGGTAAAAGTAGGTCTTAGACAGGGATGTGTAATGTCACCATGGTTGTTTAATATATTTATAAATGGGGTTGTAAAAGAAGTAAATGCTAGGGTGTTCGGGAGAGGGGTTGGATTAAATTATGGGGAATCAAATTCAAAATGGGAATTGACACAGTTACTTTTTGCTAATGATACTGTGCTTATGGGAGATTCTAAAGAAAAATTGCAAAGGTTAGTGGATGAGTTTGAGAATGTGTGTAAAGGTAGAAAGTTGAAAGTGAACATAGAAAAGAGTAAGGTGATGAGGGTATCAAATGATTTAGATAAAAAAAAATTGGATATCAAATTGGGGAGGAGGAGTATGGAAGAAGTGAATGTTTTCAGATACTTGGGAGTTGACGTGTCGGCGGATGGATTTATGAAGGATGAGGTTAATCATAGAATTGATGAGGGAAAAAAGGTGAGTGGTGCGTTGAGGCATATGTGGAGTCAAAAAACGTTATCTATGGAGGCAAAGAAGGGAATGTATGAAAGTATAATAGTACCAACACTCTTATATGGATGTGAAGCTTGGGTGGTAAATGCAGCAGCGAGGACACGGTTGGAGGCAGTGGAGATGTCCTGTCTAAGGGCAATGTGTGGTGTAAATATTATGCAGAAAATTCGGAATGTGGAAATTAGGAGAAGGTGTGGAGTTAATAAAAGCATTAGTCACGAGGGCAGAAGAGGGGTTGTTGAGGTGGTTTGGTCATTTAGAGAGAATGGATCAAAGTAGAATGACATGGAAAGCATATAAATCTATAGGGGAAGGAAAGAGGGGTAGGGGTCGTCCTCGAAAGGGTTGGAAAGAGGGGGTAAAGGAGGTTTTGTGGGCAAGGGGCTTGGACTTCCAGCAAGCGTGCATGAGCGTGTTAGATAGGAGTGAAAGGAGACGAATGATACTTGGGACCTGACGATCTGTTGGAGTGTGAGCAGGGTAATATTTAGTGAAGGGATTCAGGTAGTAGGTTGGTAGACAGCAACCACCCAGGGAAGTACTACCATCCTGCCAGATGACTGTGAAACAGAAACCTGTAACTGTTTTGCATGATGGTAGGATTGCTGGTGTCTTTTTCTGTCTCATAAACATGCTAGATAACAGGGATATCTTGTTACTCCAACTTACACTTTGGTCACACTTCACAGACATGCACATGCATATATATATACATACATCTAGGTTTTTCTCCTTTTTCTACATAGCTCATGTTCTTCTTTATTTCTTCTATTGTCCATGGGGAAGCGGAAAAGAATCTTTCCTCCGTAAGCCATGCGTGTCGTATGAGGTGACTAAAATGCCGGGAGCAATGGGCTAGTAACCCCTTCTCCTGTAGACATTTACTAAAAAAGAGAAGAAGAAAAACTTTATAAAACTGGGATGCTTGAATGTGCATGGATGTAGTGCAGATGACAAGAAACAGATGATTGCTGATGTTATGAATGAAAAGAAGTTGGATGTCCTGGCCCTAAGCGAAACAAAGCTGAAGGGGGTAGGGGAGTTTCGGTGGGGGGAAATAAATGGGATTAAATCTGGAGTATCTGAGAGAGTTAGAGCAAAGGAAGGGGTAGCAGTAATGTTGAATGATCAGTTATGGAAGGAGAAAAGAGAATATGAATGTGTAAATGCAAGAATTATGTGGATTAAAGTAAAGGTTGGATGCAAGAAGTGGGTCATAATAAGCGTGTATGCACCTGGAGAAGAGAGGAATGCAGAGGAGAGAGAGAGATTTTGGGAGATGTTAAGTGAATGTATAGGAGCCTTTGAACCAAGTGAGAGAGTAATTGTGGTAGGGGACCTGAATGCTAAAGTAGGAGAAACTTTTAGAGAGGGTGTGGTAGGTAAGTTTGGGGTGCCAGGTGTAAATGATAATGGGAGCCCTTTGATTGAACTTTGTATACAAAGGGGATTAGTTATAGGTAATACATATTTTAAGAAAAAGAGGATAAATAAGTATACAAGATATGATGTAGGGCAAAATGACAGTAGTTTGTTGGATTATGTATTGGTAGATAAAAGACTGTTGAGTAGACTTCAGGATGTACATGTTTATAGAGGGGCCACAGATATATCAGATCACTGGTTTAGAAAGACACGTAAGCAAACACTATGACATATTTATTAGAAAACGTTTCGGTCCTGGGACCTTGAACACTTCTAACCATAGTGTTTGCTTACGTGTCTTTCTAAACTAACTTGTCGGTATTTATTACCAAGGTTTATACCATCAGATCACTTTCCAGTTGTAGCTACACTGAGAGTAAAAGGTAGATGGGATACAAGAAGAATAGAAGCATCAGGGAAGAGAGAGGTGAAGGTTTATAAACTAAAAGAGGAGGCAGTTAGGGAAAGATATAAACAGCTATTGGAGGATAGATGGGCTAATGAGAGCATAGGCAATGGGGTCGAAGAGGTATGGGGTAGGTTTAAAAATGTAGTGTTGGAGTGTTCAGCAGAAGTTTGTGGTTACAGGAAAGTGGGTGCGGGAGGGAAGAGGAGCGATTGGTGGAATGATGATGTAAAGAGAGTAGTAAGGGAGAAAAAGTTAACATATGAGAAGTTTTTACAAAGTAGAAGTGATGCAAGGAGGGAAGAGCATATGGAGAAAAAGAGAGAGGTTAAGAGAGTGGTGAAGCAATGTAAAAAGAGAGCAAATGAGAGAGTGGGTGAGATGTTATCAACAAATTTTGTTGAAAATAAGAAAAAGTTTTGGAGTGAGATTAACAAGTTAAGGAAGCCTAGAGAACAAATGGATTTGTCAGTTAAAAATAGGAGAGATGAGTTATTAAATGGAGAGTTAGAGGTATTGGGAAGATGGAGGGTATATTTTGAGGAATTGTTAAATGTTGATGAAGATAGGGAAGCTGTGATTTCGTGTATAGGGCAAGGAGGAATAACATCTTGTAGGAGTGAGGAAGAGCCAGTTGTGAGTGTGGGGGAAGTTCGTGAGGCAGTAGGTAAAATGAAAGGGGGTAAGGCAGCCAGGATTGATGGGATAAAGATAGAAATGTTAAAAGCAGGTGGGGATATAGTTTTGGAGTGGTTGGTGCAATTATTTAATAAATGTATGGAAGAGGGTAAGGTACCTAGGGATTGGCAGAGAGCATGCATAGTTCCTTTGTATAAAGGCAAAGGGGACAAAAGAGAGTGCAAAAATTATAGGGGGATAAGAGTGTTGAGTATACCTGGTAAAGTGTATGGTCGAGTTATTATTGAAAGAATTAAAAGTAAGATGGAGAATAGGATAGCAGATGAACAAGGAGGCTTTAGGAAAGGTAGGGGGTGTGTGGACCAGGTGTTTACAGTGAAACATATAAGTGAACAGTATTTAGATAAGGCTAAAGAGGTCTTTGTGGCATTTATGGATTTGGAAAAGGCGTATGACAGGGTGGATAGGGGGGCAATGTGGCAGATGTTGCAGGTGTATGGTATAGGAGGTAGGTTACTGAAAGCAGTGAAGAGTTTTTACGAGGATAGTGAGGCTCAAGTTAGAGTACAAAGGAAAGAGGGAAATTATTTCCCAGTAAAAGTAGGCCTTAGACAAGGATGTGTGATGTCACCGTGGTTGTTCAATATATTTATAGATGGGGTTGTAAGAGAAGTAAATGCGAGGGTCTTGACAAGAGGCGTGGAGTTAAAAGATAAAGAATAACACAAAGTGGGAGTTGTCACAGTTGCTCTTTGCTGATGACACTGTGCTCTTGGGAGATTCTGAAGAGAAGTTGCAGAGATTGGTGGATGAATTTGGTAGGGTGTGCAAAAGAAGAAAATTAAAAGTGAATACAGGAAAGAGTAAGGTTATGAGGATAACAAAAATATTAGGTGATGAAAGATTGGATATCAGATTGGAGGGAGAGAGTATGGAGGAGGTGAATGTATTCAGATATTTGGGAGTGGACGTGTCAGCAGATGGGTCTATGAAAGATGAGGTGAATCATAGAATTGACGAGGGAAAAAGAGTGAGTAGTGCACTTAGGAGTCTGTGGAGACAAAGAACTTTGTCCTTGGAGGCAAAGAGGGGAATGTATGATAGTATAGTTTTACCAACGCTCTTATATGGGTGTGAAGCATGGGTGATGAATGTTGCAGCGAGGAGAAGGCTGGAGGCAGTGGAGATGTCATGTCTGAGGGCAATGTAGATATGCACCATTTCCTTGGAAAGTTAAATAACTTAGCCCATTCTATAAACTTTACTGTTGAGTTTGAAGAAAATAACTCATTGCCTTTTCTAGATGTTTTAATTATTAAGGGTAATAATAAATTCAAATTTAAAATTTACAGAAAACCTACAAATAACTGTTCCTATGTCCACTATTATTCCTCGCATCAAGATAGAGTCAAACTGTCTGTTTTCTCATCAATGTTTTTGAGAGCTTTACGAATTTGTAGTCCTGAGTTCATAGATGAGGAAATATCCAAAATTTATGAAATAGGTAATGATTTAAAATACCCAAGAAATGTAATTGATAAATCTTTTAAAGTTGCTAAAAATACTTTTTACAATCCAAAAAGGGACAACCAGAACGACTTATTTCCATTGGGGTCCTTTTACCTTATTATTATAATATAATTTTTTTTTTTTTTTATTATCACACTGGCCGATTCCCACCAAGGCAGGGTGGCGCGAAAAAGAAAAACTTTCACCATCATTCACTCCATCACTGTCTTGCCAGAAGGGTGCTTTACACTACAGTTTTTAAACTGCAACATTAACACCCCTCCTTCAGAGTGCAGGCACTGTACTTCCCATCTCCAGGACTCAAGTCCGGCCTGCCGGTTTCCCTGAATCCCTTCATAAATGTTACTTTGCTCACACTCCAACAGCACGTCAAGTATTAAAAACCATTTGTCTCCATTCACTCCTATCAAACACGCTCACGCATGCCTGCTGGAAGTCCAAGCCCCTCGCACACAAAACCTCCTTTACCCCCTCCCTCCAACCCTTCCTAGGCCGACCCCTACCCCGCCTTCCTTCCACTACAGACTGATACACTCTTGAAGTCATTCTGTTTCGCTCCATTCTCTCCACATATCCGAACCACCTCAACAACCCTTCCTCAGCCCTCTGGACAACAGTTTTGGTAATCCCGCACCTCCTCCTAACTTCCAAACTACGAATTCTCTGCATTATATTCACACCACACATTGCCCTCAGACATGACATCTCCACTGCCTCCAGCCTTCTCCTCGCTGCAACATTCATCACCCACGCTTCACACCCATATAAGAGCGTTGGTAAAACTATACTCTCATACATTCCCCTCTTTGCCTCCAAGGACAAAGTTCTTTGTCTCCACAGACTCCTAAGTGCACCACTCACTCTTTTTCCCTCATCAATTCTATGATTCACCTCATCTTTCATAGACCCATCCGCTGACACGTCCACTCCCAAATATCTGAATACGTTCACCTCCTCCATACTCTCTCCCTCCAATCTGATATTCAATCTTTCATCACCTAATCTTTTTGTTATCCTCATAACCTTACTCTTTCCTGTATTCACCTTTAATTTTCTTCTTTTGCACACCCTACCAAATTCATCCACCAATCTCTGCAACTTCTCTTCAGAATCTCCCAAGAGCACAGTGTCATCAGCAAAGAGCAGCTGTGACAACTCCCACTTTGTGTGTGATTCTTTATCTTTTAACTCCACGCCTCTTGCCAAGACCCTCGCATTTACTTCTCTTACAACCCCATCTATAAATATATTAAACAACCACGGTGACATCACACATCCTTGTCTAAGGCCTACTTTTACTGGGAAAAAATTTCCCTCTTTCCTACATACTCTAACTTGAGCCTCACTATCCTCGTAAAAACTCTTCACTGCTTTCAGTAACCTACCTCCTACACCATACACTTGCAACATCTGCCACATTGCCCCCCTATCCACCCTGTCATACGCCTTTTCCAAATCCATAAATGCCACAAAGACCTCTTTAGCCTTATCTAAACACTGTTCACTTATATGTTTCACTGTAAACACCTGGTCCACACACCCCCTACCTTTCCTAAAGCCTCCTTGTTCATCTGCTATCCTATTCTCCGTCTTACTCTTAATTCTTTCAATTATAACTCTACCATACACTTTACCAGGTACACTCAACAGACTTATCCCCCTATAATTTTTGCACTCTCTTTTATCCCCTTTGCCTTTATACAAAGGAACTATGCATGCTCTCTGCCAATCCCTAGGTACCTTACCCTCTTCCATACATTTATTAAATAATTGCACCAACCACTCCAAAACTATATCCCCACCTGCTTTTAACATTTCTATCTTTATCCCATCAATCCCGGCTGCCTTACCCCCTTTCATTTTACCTACTGCCTCACGAACTTCCCCCACACTCACAACTGGCTCTTCCTCACTCCTACAAGATGTTATTCCTCCTTGCCCTATACACGAAATCACAGCTTCCCTATCTTCATCAACATTTAACAATTCCTCAAAATATTCCTTCCATCTTCCCAATACCTCTAACTCTCCATTTAATAACTCTCCTCTCCTATTTTTAACTGACAAATCCATTTGTTCTCTAGGCTTTCTTAACTTGTTAATCTCACTCCAAAACTTTTTCTTATTTTCAACAAAATTTGTTGATAACATCTCACCCACTCTCTCATTTGCTCTCTTTTTACATTGCTTCACCACTCTCTTAACTTCTCTCTTTTTCTCCATATACTCTTCCCTCCTTGCATCACTTCTACTTTGTAAAAACTTCTCATATGCTAACTTTTTCTCCCTTACTACTCTCTTTACATCATCATTCCACCAATCGCTCCTCTTCCCTCCTGCACCCACTTTCCTGTAACCACAAACTTCTGCTGAACACTCTAACACTACATTTTTAAACCTACCCCATACCTCTTCGACCCCATTGCCTATGCTCTCATTAGCCCATCTATCCTCCAATAGCTGTTTATATCTTACCCTAACTGCCTCCTCTTTTAGTTTATAAACCTTCACCTCTCTCTTCCCTGATGCTTCTATTCTCCTTGTATCCCATCTACCTTTTACTCTCAGTGTAGCTACAACTAGAAAGTGATCTGATATATCTGTGGCCCCTCTATAAACATGTACATCCTGAAGTCTACTCAACAGTCTTTTATCTACCAATACATAATCCAACAAACTACTGTCATTTCGCCCTACATCATATCGTGTATACTTATTTATCCTCTTTTTCTTAAAATATGTATTACCTATAACTAAACCCCTTTCTATACAAAGTTCAATCAAAGGGCTCCCATTATCATTTACACCTGGCACCCCAAACTTACCTACCACACCCTCTCTAAAAGTTTCTCCTACTTTAGCATTCAAGTCCCCTACCACAATTACTCTCTCACTTGGTTCAAAGGCTCCTATACATTCACTTAACATCTCCCAAAATCTCTCTCTCTCCTCTGCATTCCTCTCTTCTCCAGGTGCATACACGCTTATTATGACCCACTTCTCGCATCCAACCTTTACTTTAATCCACATAATTCTTGAATTTACACATTCATATTCTCTTTTCTCCTTCCATAACTGATCATTTAACATTACTGCTACCCCTTCCTTTGCTCTAACTCTCTCAGATACTCCAGATTTAATCCCATTTATTTCCCCCCACTGAAACTCTCCTACCCCCTTCAGCTTTGTTTCGCTTAGGGCCAGGACATCCAACTTCTTTTCATTCATAACATCAGCAATCATCTGTTTCTTGTCATCCGCACTACATCCACGCACATTTAAGCAACCCAGTTTTATAAAGTTTTTCTTCTTCTCTTTTTTAGTAATTGTATACAGGAGAAGGGGTTACTAGCCCATTACTCCCGGCATTTTAGTCGCCTCATACGACACGCATGGCTTACGGAGGAAAGATTCTTTTCCACTTCCCCATGGACAATAGAAGAAATAAAAGAACAAGAGCTATTTAGAAAAAGGAGAAAAACCTAGATGTATGTATATATATATATGCATGTGCGTGTCTGTGAAGTGTGACCAAAGTGTAAGTAGGAGTAGCAAGATATCCCTGTTATCTTAGCGTGTTTATGAGACAGAAAAAGAAACCAGCAATCCTACCATCATGCAAAACAGTTACAGGTTTTTGTTTCACAGTCATCTGGCAGGACGGTAGTACTTCCCTGGGTGGTTGCTGTCTACCAACCTAGTACCTATATATATATATATATATATATATATTTTTTTTTTTTTTTTTTTTTTTTTTTTTTTTCAACAAGTCGGTCGTCTCCCACCGAGGCAGGGTGACCCAAAAAAAAGAAAGAAAATCCCCAAAAAGAAAATACTTTCATTATCATTCAACACTTTCACCACACTCACACACCATCACTGCTTTTGCAGAGGCGCTCAGAATACAACAGCTTAGAAGCATATACGTATAGAGATACACAACATATCCCTCCAAACTGCCAATATCCCAAACCCCTCCTTTAAAGTGCAGGCATTGTACTTCCCATTTCCAGGACTCAAGTCCGACTATATGAAAATAACCGGTTTCCCTGAATCCCTTCAATAAATATTACCCTGCTCACACTCCAACAGATCGTCAGGTCCCAAGTATCATTCGTCTCCATTCACTCCTATCTAACACGCTCATGCACGCTTGCTGGAAGTCCAAGCCCCTCACCCACAAAACCTCCTTTACCCCCTCTTTCCAACCCTTTCGAGGACGACCCCTACCCCTCTTTCCTTCCCCTATAGATTTATATGCTTTCCATGTCATTCTACTTTGATCCATTCTCTCTAAATGACCAAACCACCTCAACAACCCCTCTTCTGCCCTCTGACTAATGCTTTTATTAACTCCACACCTTCTCCTAATTTCCACACTCCGAATTTTCTGCATAATATTTACACCACACATTGCCCTTAGACAGGACATCTCCACTGCCTCCAACCGTCTCCTCGCTGCTGCATTTACCACCCAAGCTTCACATCCATATAAGAGTGTTGGTACTACTATACTTTCATACATTCCCTTCTTTGCCTCCATAGATAACTTTTTTTGACTCCACATATACCTCAACGCACCACTCACCTTTTTTCCCTCATCAATTCTATGATTAACCTCATCCTTCATAAATCCATCCGCCAACACGTCAACT